>NC_061868.1:42118710-42361673 GCF_907164915.1 Impatiens glandulifera | reverse complement strand
TTGTCTAGTTTTCCTTTAAAGTTCAAGTCTATTTGGAGCTCATACCTAACTTTTTTATTGCATCAATAACTCAAATATTGTATTTTTGTATTGTATCATAAAGGTGTGAAGAGTATTCGACGCCATAAGTACTTCCTTTCGCATAATAAACTTCAAAGACACCGTATCATATTCGTGTCATCCTCTGCATTGTTCTCAATAAAGTACCCACAATATCTTCTAAACTCTAAATCTTTAAAACATGATTTATTTTCACCTGAATACTATTCTTTTTTTCTTATTAATTTTTTTTTCCTTATTATATATACACACATATATATAATTAATTTTTTTATTCATTATATCTTTTATCTATTTTTTCATTATTTTTTATTAATTTAATATAAATATATATTATATTTTAAAAAATAGTTTTACTTTATTATTTAATTTAAATTTCTAAAATAAATTATTAAAAAATTATTTTATAAACTTCTGTATATTATTATTTATATAATTAACTAATTTCTTTTTCATTATTAATTTTATATATGATTAAATATTTTTATATATATATATACATACAATTATAAATTAAATTTAATAATCATAAGTGGTTTGATGGATAAAAGTTCACCTATCATATTTGAGACCAGAGTTTGAGTCATATTTAATGCCAAGTTATAAATCATAAAACGAAATTAATGGTGCATGTGGATACTTGATGTGATGGCCACTAGTAGAAAAAGAAAGTATCAGTAAGGGCGAAAACCGTTACTTAAAGCATCAAATGCCGTTACTGAAACATAATTGTAACGGCAAATAAAACCGTTACCAATCGTTACTAAAAAATACGTTACAGAAACTTCACAGGTATCAGTAACGGCTTCGAAAACCGTTATTGATAGTAAAGGAACAACAGTAACAGTTCTAAGCCGACTTAAAACCGTCACAGAACTTCACAGGTATTAGTAACGGTTTTCGAAAACTGTTACTGATAGTAAAGGAACAACAGTAACGGTTTCTAATACTTAAAGTCAAGTAATAATATTATTAAGTAAAAGTTTATTTTGGTGGAATATTAGTTATTTTTAAATTAAGATTTTAAATATATTTTATTTAGTGTTAGTCACGAAATTAGTAATATGAGAGGACGGTTGGGAAATGCCAAAAAGGTAACATCGATATAAAATGTTCTAAGTAAAGCCTAATAAGAGATTAATTAGAGAATGTTCAAAACGAGGTCACAATATTAGTAAATTAGAAATTAATTTGGTAGAATATTAGTTGTTTTTAAATGATTTCACTATATTTTTATTTAACCATTATTAATATTATCTTTGAAAGAAGATATAATAGTATGCGTGAGTCCTAATTTTATGGTTCGAAGAGAGATTGTTAGTCACGAGAATCGAGATTAATAAATTAAAATTTTATTTTGTTAGAATATTAGTTGTTTTAAATGAAAAATTAAACTATATTCTTATTTAACCATTATCAATATTATTTTTGAAAAATATGATATAATATTATCGATTTTGAAGTTGTTGTATTATGAGAATTTGAAATTTGGAACATGAAATAAAATATTATGATTATTGTATGGTATAAAGATATGATGGTCATTATTTAAAATAGAGATAATATATTAAATTAAAAAATATCTTTGAAATTTATAAACTATAGAATTAAGATTAAAGTAAAATTTAATTTACTAAATATTACAGTAATATTTATGTTAATTTTAAATTAAATTTTACTTATAAAATGAGATCATTCGGAACATTAATTTATTTGTACTATTATTAATTTTATTATTTTATATTTAAATTTTTTTTATTCTTAACAAATTTGAACAGTTTAAGCTTTTATATATATATATATATATATATATATATATATATATATATATATTTAACAATAAAAGAAGATAGTTTAAAATAACTGTTGTGCTCTAATTTGATTTTTTCAAAAGTTTGAAGTCAGGACTTTAATAATTTTAATTATCTGAATTTGTTTTCTAATAACATTTTTTTACATAAATATGATACATTTTTGTTAAATAATTATTAAATATCATATATTTTATTGAATTAAAAATAAAAATTATGCAATTTAAATTTCAAGCATCATATAATAAATAAATAAAACTCATTTACACTTAATATAACTAATTTATTTAGACGTAAAATTATGAAAAAAAAAATCTAAAATGAATATAGTATAAAAAATTGGGTCATTTATTCTTCGTTCTTAATTTAGTTTAGGCTTATTTAACTTTTTAATTTATTATTTTTTTTTTATTATTTTAAATATATATTATCATACAGTACATAGTATAGAAACTCTTTAAAATAATATATGGTAAATTAATAAATTCTCTAAAATAATAAATTTGTCCGATATGATTTAGGTCAATGTAAAAATTGAAAAACTTGATAAAATATTAAAATAATATTTTTCGAAAGATCCTTTTATAATTTTCGATCCCAAAAAGATTATAAATTAATAATTATAGAAAATGAAAACATATAATACATTTTATTGAAATATGATTCAATACTTGTCTAGTTTTCTTTAAAGTTCAAGTCTATTTGGAACTCATATCTAACTTTGATTGCATCCAATAACTCAGGTGATGTAATTTTGTATTGTATCATAAAGTTGTGAAGAGGGTTCGACGCCATAAATGCTTCCTTTCACGTAATATGCTTCAAAGTAGGGATGATAATTTGAAACCGCCCCGTGAAAAACGGACCGAATTGCCCTGTTTGGGACGGTTTTTCCCCAAAACTGAACGAGGATGGAGCGGGGATGATATTTGTATCCCCCGCCCCGATCTCACCCCGTTTCTACCCCGAACACTATAAATATAATTAAATATATTAAATCACCATTATATTTATTTATTCACTATATTTTATAAGAGTTTTAAGTTAATTTCTTTATAAAAATATAAACTTTCAATATATTTCAATATATATTATATTAAAAAAATTCGTTTATATAATTTTATTTTACAATTTTATTATTTTTTAAAATTATATTTTATTAACGGTGCTCCGCGGGGATTCCCCGAAATTGAATAAAACCGAACGGGGCGGGGATGGTATTAAAAAAATCTCCGAAACAAAAATAGTGCGGGGATGGTAAATGCATTCCCCGCCCTGAACCGCCTCATTGCCATCCCTACTTCAAAGACACCGTATCATATTCGTCGTCATCCTCTGCATGGTTCTTACCGACAATATCTTCTAAACTCTAAATTTCTGAACATGATTCATTTTCACTGGGCAGTTCATTATATTTTTGATATCCATCTTTTTATATATATATATATATATATATATATATATATATATATATATATATATATAATTAATGATGCTTAAAATTTTGAGCTCAATAGAATCATCCACATATTATCCAAGTCAACAAGTATTTTAATTCTCATTTCTTACTCTCGTTCTTAATTAAAAAATTTTCTTTAATTAATTTCTTTTATTCATTATATCTTTTATCTATTATTTCATTATTTTAATTTTTTAATTAATTTAATATAATTATATATTAAATTTTAAAAATAATTTTACTTTATTCTTTAATTCAAATTTCCAAATAAATTATTAAAAAAATATTTATAGACTTTCAATATATTTATTATTTATATAATTAATTAATTTTCTTTTTTTTATTATATATTTTATATATGTTTATTTACAATGATTAAAAATTTATATATATATATATATATATAATTTAAATTAAATTTAATAATCACAAATAGTTGGATGGTTATAATGTTCCAGTCCAGATCTTCTGCTACCGATTGCCGTGTTCCCCTGTGGCGGATCAATCAGATTGCAGCATTATTATTTTAATAATAAAACAATCTGGGTAGGAGACGGAGGGAGGGAGAATCCGGAATCCGGGTTTCATCCCGGGTTCACACAAGACGTCGTTAACGGCAGCGCCTGTTAACGCCAGGAAATAATATAATATTCATATAGCACCCAGATAAGATATCTTCGCTCCGGGCAACGTGTCAGAAGGAAGGGTGAGATGCGATGGGAGCGAAGATTTCCACGCCCGTTGCCCTGACCCTCATGTAAACCCCCATACCCAGCCATGAGAAGACCGTTTGTCTTTCATGAGAATACACTTACACGGCTATGTAAAGACCAAAATTACCGGGATTTTATATTTCCGTTTATTAAATATTAATTTAATTTATTAAAAATCACATGCAGCGATATAATATTCGCTTCAATTAATTCATTCATTTTTTTAGGAATTTTATTTAATTTTGTTATTTAATTTTTTTTTCCTGGAGACCCTTAGAAGCGAAGATATATTTGCTTCAATTAATTTTAATAAAAACCTCATGTAAACCCCCCAACACACCAATGAGAAGACCGTTTGCCTTCCATGTGAATACACTTACCCGTGCATGTAAAGACCAAAATGACATGGATTTTATATTTCCGTTTATTAAATATTAATTCAATTAATTGAAGATGACATGCAGCAACCGAACAAATCTTCGCCTCAATTACTGGCTATTTTATTATTTGTTTTTTTTATTTCCGTTTATTAATAAATGTTAATTCAATTAATTTAAAATGACATGCAGCGATATAATATTCGCTAGAATTAATTCATTCATATTTTTTATTTTTTTTATTTAAATTTTTTGGCTGGTAGAGAATATTTGTTTGCCTAGACCATGTTCCATGTAAAATGGATTGAACAGTCGCTTTTCGAAAGAAGACATGTTCGCCCCGGTTACCTGAATATATATACCCCCTAATATGATTATTTTATAATCATTTCTGCCCGATTCATCTCTCTCTCTTCCTGCCTCCTTTCACGGCGATTCGCAACCGGCTCCCCGTCGACCAAACCAGAATCAACATCTTCACGACTCCACAATGGTACGTATTCCTGAATAGTAACTTTTCATATTTAGGATTATGGAACTACTAAACTAGATTCTGTTATGTGATGTTGTTGTCTCGTTAATCTTTAGGAAACCCTACTCTCAAAATGTCACCTTCAATGTAAATCCATCGTATTTAGGAAAACTTACCTAGTGTTAGGTTTTGGGATATTATTTCCATGAAACCCTAGTACATAGTAACAAAGACCGTTTTGTTTTTCATGCACGTGTAGGCAATCGCCACAGCATCCGTCCAAAACTTTGGCAAAGACTGGATTTTATGCCCAAATCAATTAACAAGTGAAGAGATAGTATTATTCTTGACATTTCTCCTTTTTTTTCCATATTATTTAAGTTTTCATCCTGTTTATCTGAAATATTTATGATTGTTCTTAAACAGCACTTGATGCAACAATATGCTAGTACATGTGGTGCCACAGTGACAATGAGGTGGCGAGACGATGTGACCCACGTCATATCATCCACCGATTCTAATGGTGGATGCGGTCGCACTATCAAAGTATTGAAGGGAATATTGAACGGGAGTTGGGTCCTTACCATTGATTGTGAGACTCTGTTATTATTAACCCTTTACTGTTAACTCAATATTCATTTTCACATATATGAAATTAAAAACACCTTTTGTTTCTGTACAGGGATAAAATCATCAATCAAATTTAACTGTTACGTGGACAAGGAACCATACGAGGTACAACGAGATAATCATAGGACTGTGGGCGGTCCAAGAGCTGGCAGAATACGGTATTTGAACAATGTAAGTTTTGTCTTATTCCTACTCCTCCTCCATATGATATTCAATTCTCCATGATTACTAAAAATGTTTTGTATTTTCTTTCAGCTGCCGAAACTGTTCGACAGTTACACCTTCATATTTGCAGGGGAATTCATCCCGGCTTACAAACTGGATCTTATGGGGTTTGTAATTGCTGGAGGAGGTACAACTAAAGAAATGGAGAATCCATTTGTCGAGCCCGAGGACGACAAAACTATAGTTGTATACGACAAGTCTCGGCACGATGTGAATGAACTTGTTTGGGTATTTGAGGTAGAGAATCCTTTGAAGACATATTTGGATGTGTTTGGTGTTCCTCACACAAGCTTGCTAGAATCCACTGCTGCTTGTGATTTGCAGCCTTTGTTGTTGTAATAGACATGTGTTGGTTGAATTTGTTACTGAATATTTGAATATTTTGCATTCTTGAATTTGTTAATGTCATATTTGATTTCAGATTTATCTTTTTTGTTCTTCGAATTGTGTTTTCTTAAAACACCAGCCTTATATATAACTAAATCTTGAAACATGAAGAAATAATGTATAACTTAAAGTATAAATTTTTATTCATTTATTAATACATAGCAATCTATCGCCCTTAATGTGATAAATAATTAATATGTTTTAAAACAACTGTCAAAATAATCTTTCTAAAATAATTGTCAAAATAATAATGTGAAGAAATCTTCGCTTAGTGATTGATTGATTGATTTATTAATATTAATTCATAATAATTTTAGTCATTTAATTATTAAAATGAAATAATTTTTTTAACAAGTCACCTCACCGCCACCTAACACCTGCCACCTTTTCATTAAATGCTGCATGCAGCAAGCCATGCTGCTAAGCTAGACAAAGTTTGTACTGTTCTCTCTCTCACCTGTACGACCATTTCTTCGCCGGAGTGATACTCCATTGTCTACCATCGACCTCTCCTTCGCCGGAGACTTCATTATAATATCAATCCATCTTCCTAAATTAAAAAATGGTATGTTTTTGAATGTCATCTATACCTTCCTTACTTTTCATCCCAACCTTTTTTATGTTTTTTGAATACTCGACATGAAATGTTCTGTTCTGGTTGATTATCAGGAAGGAACACATATGAGCGAGAATGATATGAACGAGAATGATATTAATGATTTAAGGTAACATGGTTTAACTTCTCTAATTTTTTCCGTTCATATTTAAGCGAAGATCTCTTCACTAATAGCTTTTTTGATAATATGTTATTAATGTTTAAGTGAAGCTCTCTTCGCTTATATTGTTTACATTTTACAATAATCTACAAGTTCTGGTTAGTTGAACCTTTATTTTCCACGTGTTCAAATTGAACAGCGAATCCGCTACTTATCGTCGTCAATTGAATTTCGATGGAAACGGCCAACCTTTGGAGGACATCGAAGCCAACTTAATTCCACTTTTAGGTAGGGAATTTGAGAGTGAAGAAGAAGGCTACGTATTCTACTTATCATACGCTAAACTAATAGGATTTGGTATAAGGCGCAGTTCAAAACATGTAGACAACGAGGGTAAAATACTGGATAGAGTTTTTTGTTGTAGTGCACAGGGTGAACGGGGAAAGGACAAACGTGATGTCTATGTGAGACGTAGACGTTCTGTGACGAGGTTCTGTTGTGAAGCGAAATTGAGGATAAAGAGGGCAGACAATGGAAAGTTCCAAGTGGTAAATTTTATTAGTGATCATAATCATCCTCTTGCAAGTCCAAAGAAAACTCACCTGTATAGATGCCATAGGAATATTTCGGCAGTTGCAGGCTTATATATCGAGATGGCCACTAACGTGGGAATTCCTCCTAAGTCATCACATGCTCTAATGTCTAAACAAATCGGTGGAAGGGAGAATCTAGGTTTTCTTCCTGAGGATTACAAAAATTACCTGCGCACGAAAAGAACCAGAGAGTGTAATTTTGGGGAAACAGGGGGTGTATTAGAGTATTTGCAGAAAAAACAATCCAATGATCCTGGTTTTTATAATGCTTTTCAACTTGATGCGGACGATTTGATAACGAATATTTTTTGGTGTGATTCCAACATGCGGTCCGATTATTCATACTTCGGAGACGTGGTCAGTTTTGACACCACATACAAGAAGAATAATGAAGGTCGTTCAGTTGCGCTTTTTGTAGGTGTCAATCATCACAAACAATCAATTATTTTTGGAGCAGCTCTATTATACGATGAAACTGCAATGACTTTTGATTGGTTGTTTGAGACTTTCACCAAAGCTATGCGTGGGAAAAAACCAAAAACCATTCTTACAGATCAAGACGCGGCCATGGCTAAGGCCTTGGCGTCTATATGGCCCGAAACAAATCATTGTCTCTGTATTTGACACATATTTCAAAATGCAGCCATACATCTTAGCTCGGTGTTCCATAATTTCAGAGAATTTTCTAAGGATTTTTCTTCTTGTATATATGATTTTGAAGAAGAGATAGAGTTTGTTGAAGCTTGGAATCAAATGTTGACAAACTACGGGCTTGAAAACAACGACTAGTTGAAACGCATGTTTAGCATCAGGCGAAAGTGGGCATTAGTCTATGGACGACAAATGTTTTGTGCTGATATGACGACAACACAGAGAAGTGAGAGTATGAACAGTTTGTTGAAAAGGTACTGCTCCTACAAACACAAGTTTTTAGAATTTTTCAAACACTTTGAAAGACTAATCGATGAAAGAAGATATGATGTGTTGAAGGCTGATTTCAAATCAATTATCAGCCAACCAAGTCTTAACTATCCAGTTTTGATCTTAAAGGATGCCTGCAAAGTTTACACCCCAGAGGTCTTTAAGTGCTTTGAACAACAATGATTTATGTCGCATGATTGTGGTGTAGAAATGTTAGAGGATGTCGACACACACAGAAAATACAAGGTAACACCCCACACTAGGAGATGCTCTCATACAGTTACAGTTCATAAGAATGATGATAAGAATATCGAGTGTAGCTGCTGTAAATTTGAATTTGGAGGGATTTTGTGTGCTCACATCCTAAAGATTTTCACAACGATTGACGTGTTGAAGATTCCTCCGGCGTTGATATTGAAGAGGTGGACAAGAACAGCCAAAGATGGAATATTTGGAACTGATCCAATCGTGGACAGTACTAATGTTGATCCGAGTGAGCTTCATAACATAAGATACAGAGATTTGTGTGGCTTGTCCATGCATTTATTTACCAAGGCAGCCGAAAGAGATGACACTTACAAGCATGTCAAAGAAATCATGCTGAGCTAGTGCACGTTTGTGGATAAAAAATTACAGGAGAGTATAAATATGCAAACTCCACCAACCGGTGTATCACGTTCTGCCGAGGGTGCCCCTGTTCAAGCGAAAGGAATGAAAACTAAGAAGCCAACAAGGTCTGGTAAGAGAAGGAAAGGTGGACTAGAGAAGAACTCTAGAAAAAGAAAATCAACAAGAATAACTAGCCAATCACAGATTCCGGTATGAATATGCTGACTAAACTTCTTTACTAATAATTGGGTTATTATTATTAATTTATTAACATAATTTTCAATAATTTCATATACCTTTCCAGCCATCAAATGCAATGCCAACGACCACTCCACAGTTCTCAACTCCTCAACAATGGGACGAAAGTTTCAGCATGGACGCCAATACTCCGTTCACTGTTCTTTTGTCATCTCAACTATCGAATTCCAGTTTCATGTGAAATCTGATATGTATATAGTATTGTATGTATGTTGGATTTGAAACCAAGAAGAAGGTCGAATGTATGCATGCGAAGTTTTATGCAATACCAAATGAATGACCACACTAATTCATTTCTAAAAAATTAAAAACACCTAAATCAATCGAATATTTATTCGCCCCCAGTCAACTAATATTAAGTATCCTTTTAGTTACAAATTGAGAATATGAAACATAAAACTGAGGCGAATATGTATTCGCTTCAACCTCACCAAGTATCTGGGGCGAATATTTATTCTCCTCATATTTCTTCTCATGGTTGGGGTGGGGGTTTTACATGAACAATTATTTGAGGCGAATATGTATTCGCTTCATAGAAAATCAGTATTTGAGGCGAATATTTATTCTCTTCATATTTCTTTAATGAAATTCGAGTCTTCACATATAAATTTTATAAAAGTTTATTAAATGAATAAAAATGATTTGAAGCGAATATTTATGCGCCTCATGTTTCTTTCACTTAATTTATTCATTTAACACATAAATGAACAAGTATTTGAAAATCAAATTTCATAAAAAACAATCTTCATGTATACATGTTCATTATTGTCAAGATGTGAAGTAACATTTTTTGAGAATTTAAATTACACAACATATTCTTTAATGTAACAATAAATCATTAAAATTATATGAATAGTTTAATTACCCAATCTGTCTGCATCTTCATTATTGTACTCATGTCAACTAAAATTCTTTGTAAAATTTAATTACAAAATATGTATACATTTCCTAATTCATGGACTTATCCATTTACGGCAGGAATTGTAGACCTTGCTCCTGGCATTGTTGAGCTCCGAGCCAATGACACGCCAACAATATTCCATCCTCAATGTCTTTATTTGGTTCCTTACATTTTTTTAACGCCAAAGCCAGATTTCCAACCCTTCACCTCACCTTCATACGTCTCCATGTATCTCATGCAAAAAATACCGCAGTCAGTGTAATTCTTGGAATCCTGCCATGACAATTTCAAACATATCTTTTCCAAACCGCCATATTTTCAGCAAGAACGGGGTCTACGTCGTTCATATATTATTGAACGTAGTCATCCTAATACATCATTACAAACAAGATGATGTAATGTATTTTAGTGCTACTAGAATTCCAAAATTGAACTATTTGAAATTTTAATTGTAGTGTCATACCAAGATTTGTGCATTCTTATATCTTCTTTCGAAGGGCGATTGCATAGGTGACTGCCTGTTGTCAATTACTTGAAATTGCCTTTGTATGAAGTTATAGCAAACCAAGTAGAAATGTCTGTCATCAATGATTGGGAAAAACAACTGTGGATAGAATTAAAAAAAATTAGATTTGAACTGAGTTGTACATGCTATTATAAGGTAGCACAGCCAAAGATGTACTTACGAGGTCCACTTCGAAGAGGTCCCTTTTCAAAATTTGGAAAGCCCGACCTTCTCGACAGAACCTTTGATTGAATTTGTCTCGGGTAGTTATCCCACCTTCACGAAAAATCTGTTTACAGCAGTCTTTAGTCTCACAAGAATAACATAATTGATAAATAACAGTGCTAGTACAACTTACGGTGAGCACGGTTGTGTAGAAAATCTTATTGTAACGACATTTTACATTTTTCCTAGAAAGGTCGTGCAACATGTATGACCAAACCTCAATAATCATACTGTCTACCCAGGTTTGATCAGCCATTGTAAGCATGTCCCCGCGCGTCACGTGTAGACATAGGTTATCCGCAATAAATAACATTTCACTGCATGAAAACAGCAAAACATGTTTCAGAATGGTGTACAAATCATATTTTTTATGAATAATTAAGCATTTGCAGGAAACATTACATTGGATCAAGTCCTGTATCAAATATGAAACCCACAAAAATCTTCTGAATGTTTGTCATTTGTTTTACAACCCTAAACATTTTATTGAAATATGTGGTTTTCAAAGCTGGAGGCAATTCCAATGCTTTAAGCCATTCTTTCATTTGCATGTTTGGACGAGAAGAGGCAGTTTGAAGTGGCGGTAGTAGACTGGAGATGCCTTCTTCCGATTCATTCTTTACTATCTCCAAAGAAGAGGCAGTTTGAAGTGGCAGTGGTAGACTGGAGATGCATTCTTCCGGTTCATTTTTTACTATCGCCAAAGAAGGGGAGTTGTTATTGGTTTCGGTTTTGATGACATCAGTTAACCAATCCGTTTTCAAATTTCGGGGGGCTTTTCTGCAGACATTTAAGGCCTTTGACGGTCTTGCTTCCTCTTTTTTGGGATAATTTGGGTAGGAGGCAAGGCTGGGGTGGTTGGAGTGCTGGTGTTCGTGTTGGTTTCTGTTTTGGGAGTAATGGGGTTGGCTTTGGGTTTGGCTTGTGCCATTGGAGGGGCTGGGGTTTTGAGTGGAAGAATGAGGTTGGCTTTGGCTTGTGCCATTGGAGGGGTTGGGGTTTTGAGTGGAGGAATTGGGTTGGCTTTGGCTTGTGGCATTGGAGGGGTTGGGGTTTTGAGTGGAGGAATTGGGCTGGCTTTGGCTAGTGCCATTGGAGGGGTTGGGGTTTTGAGTGGAGGAATTGGGTTGGCTAAGGCTTTTGCCATTGGAGGGGTTGGGGTTTTGAGTGGAGGAATTGAGTTGGCTTTGGCTAGTGCCATTGGAGGGGTTGGGGTTTTGAGTGGAGGAATGGGGTTGGCTTTGGCTAGTGCCATTGGAGGGGTTGGGGTTTTGAGTGGAGGAATTGGGTTGGCTAAGGCTTTTGCCATTGGAGGGGTTGGGGTTTTGAGTGGAGGAATTGGGTTGGCTTTGGCTAGTGCCATTGGAGGGGTTGGGGTTTTGAGTGGAGGAATTGGGTTGGCTAAGGCTTTTGCCATTGGAGGGGTTGGGGCTGTGGTTTTGGTTTCTGTTTTGAGTGGAATGGGGTTCTTGTGGGATTGGGCCGTTGGTGTGAGGGTGGTTTGTGTGTTGTCTTGGGTGTTTAGAGGAAGGGTGTTGTATTTGGCTTGGTTGTTGGCGTTGATATTTTTTTGGTTGTTGGGAGAAAGGGTGCTCTTGTTGGATGGGGTCGTTGGTGGGGTATTGGCTTTTGTCTTTGTTTCGGTGGTGGGGGTTAATGTGTTCTTGTTTGCTGGGGCCGTTGGAGTGGTGTTGGCATGGATTTTGGGAGGAAGGATGTCTGCTTTCGCGTGGGTGGTGGTTTCTGTGTTGGGGTTAGTGCCACTTCCTCTAGGCTGCTGATGTTTAGTTTTGTCCAAGCTCCGTTGTAACCCTTCCCTCAGGATTGAATGGGAGTTTAGTACAGTGGCCAATGGCTCAAATGCAGACTGTACAAGTTCCATTGCGTTTATCTGGTGCATCTCATTCAGATATTTAGCCCCTTGTGCCAATTCGTCTGCAGCGGCCGCAACCTTCCTCAAACATGATGCCATGTTCTGTGGAATTGGAGCCTGCTCAGTTTGATTGTCATCTCCAGATTGTGGTTGTGTTGGCTCCACATTTTGTTCAATCGGTGGTTGCTCATTCGGAATGGCTATGCGAGCAACTACCCTACCATGTCCAAACCCCCCTGTGCAGCCTCATACTCAACCCTTTCGTACATCTTCTTCTCGTCCCAGCATCCTAAAATAGGAAAACTCCTTGAGATCTTACTGTTTACCTTGAACTCAACCACACGGTCCAAGTAGCACAACTGATACATTAGCATAAACAAATACATGTTACGTTCAAACTCATGAAAAATTATGAAGGTACAACCTACAGCAAATAGATTTCTACACTCACCAAAAGAAACGTTAACGGTCCATGGAAATAGGATGTCTTCTTTTCTTTCCACTTATAAACACTGTCGACTAGCCCATCTAATGTGAACTTGCACCAGTTGTAGTCTTTGATTTTAGATACATCCTGGAGGGATTTCAGTACTTTGAATCTGTACATAAAACAGGAGTGACTCAAGCCATTTAAAATGATATTGAAGTTCTAAATGAAATCACAGAATTAATGCTAGGTTCTTTGGGTATACCTGCACTGTGGATTTTGGGATGTCCACAAAAAACTGGATACAACAAACACCACGAAGTCCATCTTGAAGTTACTGTCTCCTTCTGTGTTCTGTAGAATTTTCTCAGGCATTTGGTAGGTTGAAGGACCTCCACTATTCTCGTATCCCCATCTCCTTCTCCACGCCGTGAGATGGTCCTTGTACACCTTGTCGTCCGTGAGATTTCCTAAACACTCTGCCACTACTAATTCCCCTTTGGGTATGTTCAATACACATTGAACATCCTCTTCATCAATCTGCATCTCCTCTCCACTGTGTAGGACGATGCTCCTCCTTCTGGGATTGAATAGACTCACAATGCACCGTGAGAATTGAAGTGGGCATTTTGATATGCCAAGTGACAGAAGGGAACCAAATCCTATGTCCCTCACAGCCTGCTTCTGTTCTTCCGATAACCTGTTAATCAGGTGATGAAGTGACGATGGAGAGGTTCTGCTCTTGAAATCAACATCAGGGTAACGAGTCCTTCTTCTTTTCTTCTTAACCTGGTTCTCACTAAGTGTTTCATTAGCCGCGTTGGCCAGAATATCCAGTGGTGTCGTGGGCGTGCCTGATGCCTCAGGTTTTCTTTTCCTTTGTTGAACACTACATTAACATTAGCAAATTCGATTACTGCCCTAATCCCAATATAGGCAATTTTGTACATTTTCTAACATTAGCGTAATTACCTTAGTGTGTTAACTTCCGTCGTGGATTCAGTATATGGAACTATTTGCATATCGGAATCCTGATTCTGAGATGATAGAGTCACATTTAGATTCGAACGAACTCAAATAAGAAAACGAAATAGACCCACGCATGCAACCGTAAACACTTCTTACCATTTTCGCAGCAGCAGAAGATACTAACCGGAAGAGAAATAGATTCGTAGTCGAAAGGCCGGAGACGATAGCGCTAGGTCAGATTGTAGAATAACCTGTGTGTATGACGGCCGGAGTCGGGCTTGAGATATTTTACTTTGTGAAGTGCTCTGTTAGTGTGAATGTATTTTCATGAGGCCGTATCGGTTTTTACAAACATGAATAAGGAGTTTCTCATGAACTTCGTATGAGGCGAACCGATATTCGCTCATGGAATGTGACATGTAATTCTGCATTATGAAAAGAAACATACTATAATAGGCGAGGATGTATTCGTGCAGAATTCCGCATTGTACGAATATATCTTCGCTTAGGACATGTATTTCTCGTTTCACATTATTTGAAAAAAAATTGCCACAATGTGAACGACTATTTGCTTCTCAATGCGGAAGAAGCGAACAAATCTTCGATCAGCAAATCTAACAGATCGTATCCAATCTAAAGGATTGACATTTGATTGGATGGTAGCGGTGGAAATGACTTGCCGTGTTCACAAAGCCTGAGACTTTGTGATAGTTGAATTGACATGTCAAAAAATTTTTGGCGCTTCATTTTATTTATTTCATATTTAATTGGGCTGTGAATTAAATTAAATTTCTTTTTCTTCAAATATAAATAACAATATATATATTTTACTTTTACACTGATGTAATAAATATAATGTTTGTTATGTATGAATAATTTAATATTTCATATAATGTTAATTATATTAAATGTAATTTTTTGATTTATGACCGGAGTATTCAGCCTTTATTTCTATAAATTTTTGGTTTCGATAATAAGCGTACCAAGATCAAACAACACCTAATTTTTGTTTCTACGTTTTAATTAACAATATATAAATTATATTATGAATGATGTTTCCTGTCTAAAATACTGAAGACTGGTCTGTAATGATTACTTTAAGATATGATATGATATACCGTACGAAAACCATTCAGTAAGGATTTAAAAAAAAATGATATGTGATTTACGGGATAAAAATTGAAAAATTGTTTTTTGCGAAGATTTATTCGCTGCGTGTATTTTCCTCCCACATTCCTTAATAATTTTGGTCTTCACATACAAGCGTTGGTGTACTTACATCAGGGGTAAAGGGTCTTCTCATGTAAGGGTTGAGTGTTTCACATGTACGTCAGCTTAGAATTTAATGAAGCGAAGATTTATTCGCTTCAAATAAATTTCTCATAAATTGCATTTTTCATTGAACACGGATATATGTTCGCTGCTTTTCATCTTTAATTAGATGAATTAATGTGTTAAAAAATTGAAAGAAAAATTAATGTTAATTTTGGCATTTACATACAAGGGTTAGTGTGTTTCCATGAAATTAATGAAGCGAACATTTATTCGCTTCCGACCCACACCCCGTACAGAAAGCATGTTTCAAAAAATCAAAATGTTAATATGTTTACGAAGATTTATTCGCTGCATGTCATTTCCAAGTCTTTGATTAAAGTGTTCTGACGCTATAATTGAATTATATGAATTTCTTTAATTAATAATATTTTAAATCTAAATTATATTCGATATGATTTTGCTCATATAGAAATAATAGTATATATAATAAAAATTTATACTTATTTCCTAACATAATTTTATCTATATAGAAATAATATTTAATAAAATATAATGTTAACATTACACTATTGTAACAATACTTTATCAATAATGAAATATTTAATATAATATAAATACTTTATTAAAATATAATATTTATTACTTTTTGTGATGTGACAAAAAGACTGCACACTGTTCCGATTTGACATGTGATGACGGGCTTAATACTTTTCCTGAATCCATAGATATGAAATGATTTCTTTATAGGGTTTTATACAAAAACACACTACTTTTTCAATGATGAAATATAATTTATTAATGATGTGACAAAACAAAGGACTGCCTACTGTTCCGCCAAGTCATGTGAGCGAATATTTGTTCATTTCATGTCATTTTTAATAATTTAATATAATATTTAATAAACTGAAATTTAAAATACATTTAATTTTGGTCTTCACCTACACGGGTTAGTGTCTTTCCATGACAGACAAGCGGGCTTCTCATGGTTGTGTTGGGGGGTGTACACGGGGGACAGGTGGAAAACAATTGTGGCGAAGATTTCTTCGCTTATGGAGTTATTTTAGCTAAGATCTCTTCGCTGTTCGAATTAATTTTTTTATATGATACACTGAACTTCAAAATTCATGTTAATTTTGGTAATTTGTGGGATATTAAAATGTTTTCACGCTTAATGTTTTCAATAAAATATATTTTAATTCTTATTTATATTGAACATAATTTTCTTCATATAGCAATAATATTATATTGAATATAATTTTATAATTAAGTATGAAAATATTTTTATTAATGTAGAAATAATTTATTATTTAATATAATGTTAATGACAATATTGAATTATTTGTTTTATTTAATATAAGTGTTATTACTTTTTCGTTAATGAAATTACTTTTTCATGATGTGACTAAAGGACTGCAAACTGTTCCGATTTGATATTTGATCACGGGAAATTTACTTTTTCTGAATCAATAGATATAAATATTTTATGAAGAAAAAAGATTTTCTGTTTGCTATAAATGTAGGGATTACATAAACAATCTTCGTCGGCAGCATGAAATATTTCGTGAGCGTTGTTGTTGAAAGTGTGTGTTTTTTTCAGATAGTTTGTTGGGATGTATCATTTGGGAGATTCTCTGTGATGGAAAACTTGTACAATTAAGATCAACTGGTGGAAAACATCTTCAGTTACCACGAATGCTTGATACCTCAAGTAGAAACTACCGATCAAATGAAGATCATTCGTGTCCACTGCTGGTGGGAAGCGCCAGCTGTGGGAGATACCCTGGGATGGAAAACATCTCAAGAGATAACTCAACAGGTGTATGACCCTAGTTATGCGTGAGAGATCCGCTGTGGTCGCTTCAATGGAGATGCCTTGAAGCTGGAGATGCAGATGAATATTGTTAAAATGTACAAATGTTTATGAAACGTAGAAATGTTATGAAACTTGTAATGAAATTTTGTACGTCGAATTATAATAATTATTTGTTATTTATATTTTCATGCACATGTCATTAAACATTTATAAAATGACGAATTTATTATAAATAATAAAGTATTATAATATCTACTCTTCTGGCTAATTATATGTTTCCCATAAGTGAAATCATTGCCATAATTGTGATCTGACGTGACATGTAATGTAAAATGTTTTGGCGCTTCTTCAATCATTCAACCATTCATTGGAGTTAATATACAAGCGAATACATTTTCGTTCAATGTGGTCGACCTCAAATATGAATATCAAGCGAATAGTATTTCGTTTCGTAACAACGTTGGGTTTAATATAGAAACTTATAGGCGAATGATTCTTCGGGTTCAAATTCATTAGAGTATGACATGAAAGTGGCACAAATACAATAATATGTAACTTCAAAGATTGGATGCGACTTCATCTTCGTTTTCAATCACATGGTAAAAAGTAATACACTAACAAACGAAGAAATGTCCGTTCGATTTACTGATTAGATACTGTGTAATGAAGCGAACAACCAAACGATGGATCAATGTAAGGGGTTTACATGAACACATCAGTTGTTTTACATTATACTCTGAATTGATAATGACATCCAAATTGCAATCAAACAATCAAACATGATCAATGTAAGGGGTTTACATGAACACATCAGTTGTTTTACATTATACTCTGAATTGATAATGACATCCAAATTGCAATCAAACAATAAAACATGATCAATGTAAGGGGTTTACATGAACACGTCAGTTGTTTTACATTATACTCTGAATTGATAATGACATCCAAATTGCAATCAAACAATAAAACATAACGACAATGATTCGATTTAGCTCACTCCAGAATAAACTAACTACATAATGTAAAATATAACTTCAGACTATAATCAAACATAACTTCATAATATTGTTGAATACACAAAAACCTTCCGTAATCCGTTTACATAAGTACTACACAGATTAACCAACAAAATAGCTGTTCAAAAATACAAATGAAGCTCTAGTCTGATTCATGAGAGGATGACTCGTCAATCGGTCCTGTCAGCGACACGATCTCATGTTCGATGACGGGTGGAATGTATAGCTGAATGGCTTCGTTCATAGCATTGATCCATCGGTTGGGGATTGAAACCGTAAAAGAATTTTCAATTATTGATGCGTACTCTAGGTAAAGATGGTGAGGAGTAAGCATGAAGTCCTCTGGAGGATTGAGTCCATTCGAAGGTAGGGGATTCCTCAGGCCAAATTGTCTGTATATGACAGTTGTGCAGTAGGAGGTAGTTCCCTCCAGGCCCAACAAAATGATGAATGGAAAACCCCTCATCTCGTACATCATTACAGTAAAGAGATACCACGGAACAATGAACCTAATTGGGTGAATATCCGAAATAAAATTCGGAGGCACGAGTCCATTGACCCTTTGCACTTGTAGATTGGCAAAGGAAGTGTAGGGAATTGAAGGACGGGGCAACCAATGCAACTTGTCTAACAACCACAGGTAGAGAACCAAAGGTGATCCACGGCGAGAATAGTTGTTTTCCGCTGGAACAAATTCGTTAAGACCAAGTAATGTCTCAGCAAGTACAAGGCTAGCCAGGTTTGGGGAGTTTCCCATCAGTGCAGGAACTACCTGCAGGATCCTATCCGAAGGCCGTCGTCCTGCAGCCGGACATAAAAAAAATGAGCCAGAACCACAAGCATGATCAGTTTGCTTTGTGTGTGGTTGATGGTCCTCTCAGCTCCCTGGACACGCCAAATGTACTCGTCTATGTTTGTCATATTGAGAAATCCATGTTGGAGGGTAAACAAAAGAGCATCAAACATTGTACATCCATAGAAGTTGTCGCAAATGTTGAAGGCTATATGAGGATCTTGATTGACAGGCAAAATCATGAGTGCAAGACTACCACACCTAAGGATTGAAGCAAAGTCCTCTATCGTCGGGCATATGTGCATTTCCCCAATAACAAAAGAAGGAGAGTCCGTATTCCATCTGCTTTGCATGTGGGCCATCAGTCCGTCGTGAACGTTTATTCGTAATAGAGGTAGAATCTCATCTACATGATAGACATTAAAAGGGACAGGGTCATCGTTGATCAGACTTAAGTATCGCTCCAGCTGTTGCTGCGATAAAACCAGCATGTCTGGGTCCATCTCTACATCCATCTTATGAGTTTTACACTAAATGACTGAAGGAAAGACACCGGTAGATAGAGATTTGGGAAGGAAAGAGTCAAAACAGAGAGAGAGGTGAGAGTGAGAGTGTAGTGTGAGAGTGAGAGTGAGAGTGAGGGTATGAGAGTGATGATCTTGATACAACAGTAGTTGAAGTAATAAATGAGTTTTCATTCTTGAATTGACATCAATACAGAACTTCGGTAGGGGCATTACATGTTGCGAGGATATCTTCGTTTATGAATTGGCAAACATATAGTGAAGAAGATATCTTCGTCTCGGATTTTCAAAATATGGATTGCACCAAAAAAGAACATAAGAAGATATCTTCGTTTAGGATTTTGAAAATTTATAGTTAAGAGGATATCTTCGTTTATGAATTTGAAAATATATAGTGAAGAAGATATCTTCGTCTCGGATTTTCAAAATATGGATTGCACCAAAGAAGAACATAAGAAGATATCTTCGTTTAGGAATTTGAAAATTTATAGTTAAGAACAAGGCCACACGAAGACATAAGAATATAATTTCGTTTCAAATAAGGTCATCATGTCAATATTACGGTTGCAAGTTTATCAGTTTCATGATGTTAACAATATATCTTCGTTTAAGAATATTAAAACACACAGTTAAGAAAATAACCTCGTTTATGATTTTAAAAAAATGGGTACAAGAAGACACATCAAACATCAATACATTATAACTCCATACATTAAGATCTGAATTGCAGTCCATACATTAAGATCTGAATTGCATTATAAGTTATAATTCACTATCAAACATCCATACATTAAAAATATGTGAATTGACCTGTGTAAACATAAGAATTACTGTACAAGTATAATTCCGTATAACACATACAAATCCCTAATATCTTGATCTAATTGCAGTCTTTAACTTGAACCTATTGACATTGTGCTCAGACATAAGAATTCTGTATAAATATTTTATCCTCAACGTACTCAAAGCTTCTCCTGCCTTCAAAAGAACAAGAGAAAGTATAAGAACATCTAAAATTGTTCAATGTCATACACTAACATATGGTATAACACTTACATTATTTTCGTTGATGTCAATAGACCAATCCTTCGCCGTTCCTCTATATGTTTCCATATGTCTCATTAAATATACACCACAGTCTGTCTTGTTTGTTTGGTCTTGCCAGTCCAGCTTTGGGGCCGTTATCCTGTATTTTTTAACCTTTGCAGCCATTCTTTCCATGCCTTGACTTACCAAGAAAGTCACAAAACAATTGAGTTCTTTCCTCAAAGTGACATACTTGTCCATAATTTTCATTCTATGAGGACGACCGGAGTTGTCTAGTACAATGATTTTGGAGTCTTTAATGTTCACACAAACAAGGAAGAAATTTCTGGAAAAGACAACGGATAGGAATATCTGTAAAAAGAATACAAACATTTATTATTTTATTGCATACTCGTTACTTGGAATTGAGGGATATGTACATACCACGTCAGCGAAGATGAGGTCTTCTTTTGTGACTTCGTAGTTTCTCATGTCTTCTTCAATGGATTGGGAAAATAACGTGGCATCATGCTCCATATTAACCTGCAAAATAAGGGCAGAGCATCAAAGTCATGAACATTGAAGGATACATAGCACAAAAAAAGAGAAGCACTTACATGTGAAATTGATGAGAAACAAATTATTCTTGGTTCATGCCTTGGCAACCTACGGCATTTGAAGTGCACAATTATGGACCAAGCGTCAATCACTTCGCTCGCAATTTCTTCACCCATTTTCATTGTTTGAAATAGCCGACGGGTGATATTACCCGGTGCACCTTCGTACAGAACGTCACTGCAAAATACATTCATTTAGAAGACCATAACTAACTAATTTCATTTTTCAAATTTCTAAAAGCATGCGAACTAACTTACAATGGAGGCAGGTCTTCATCAAACACAAAATCGGCTAATCTCTGTTCCTTGTTGGTTATTTTGTGGTCCAACATATCAGCAACCTGTTGCATGTAAGGGGATCAAAGGTGCACAGGAATTTTTGAGATCTTCCTCTTAGGATATTCTCTAATGTTGATGCGTCCCCCCCCCATCACCTTCATCTTCATCTTCAGAAGATTCAACGGCCTTAGAAGCCTCAACCTGTTTCTTGCCTTCACCCTGATCACTTGGTGCAACAGACTGAGTTTGGGGTTCCTCAACATTTTCCTTCCCTGCACCCTGATCATTTGGTTCAACATGCTGAGATTTGGGTTCCTCAACCTGTTCCTTGCCTTCACCCTGATCACTTGGTGCAACAGACTGAGCTTGGGGTTCCGCAACATTTTCCTTCCCTGCACCCTGATCATTTGGTTCAACATGTTGAGATTTGGGTTCCTCAACCTGTTCCTTCCCTTCACCCTGATCATCGTCTTCAACAGTGGTTGTCTGCACTTTGTGTGCCTCATCCGGTTCCTTCCCTTCACCCTCATGATCAGTTGGTTCAACACTGGGTGAGTCATCTTTGTTGGGCAGAACTGAATCCTCAGGTTCGTCCTGTTGAGGAGGGGTGACTTGGCTTGAATGTGCTGAAATACAGCCTCTACATCTTCCTGTTCAAGAAGGAGTGATTCATCTTCAATGTCCTGACCTACATCCTCAACATCTTTCAGTTGCATAGGGGGTGACGGAGCTTCATTGTGCAGAACGGCATCATCGAGATCATTCGGTTCAACGTGATCTGATGGATTTTCTTGATTTGACATCACTGCATCATCAAAATCATTCAGTTCGACCCGTGCTGGTGGATTGTCTGCATTGTCGTCCACTGGATTCTCACAGGGGTATTCAACCGGGGGACTATTGATTTTAAGGCCCGCACACAGTACAGTGTCCCTAAGTGCCTCACTTGGAGGATCTTCCACACTTACACGAACATCACCATCGTTCACCACCTTCAAGTGTTTCATGAACCCTTCAGACTCTCTTAGGTTTAGGAAACCGGCCTCAAAAAAGGCTTCGGATCGATGTTGCGTTTCTCCAACTCCCCTGATAGGTAATTCAGCTGTTGGGCTGTATCTTTAAAAGTTTGCAGGATTTTGGATGTCAACATCTGTACATTATGAAAAACAGATTTCATTAATCTTGAAAACAGGATAATATAGACAAATGGGAGTCAATTTCTTGTTTCCACATACCTCATTATCGTCTTCTGTTACTTCAACCGAGTCAATTGGATTCTCGGGTTGTTTAGCTGCTAAGCGCGCCCTTGCACGACCCTTCCCAAAACCACCGGCACGAACTTCTAAGTTGGTAAACTCTAACACGGTGACGTCATCCCAACAAGAGATTATTGGAAATTTTCTTTCGTAGGGGATACGTTCACCTTCCACAAAAACACCATCTAGGTAGCAAATCTGGAGTAAAAGAATGGGAAACATGTTAGAAAATATTAGATATCTATAAATCATATACAAGAGAGGCAACAATACTTACCAATAAAAGGGTTATAGGTCCATCGAAATATGGATTTTTATCTTTACTGGCTTTTTCTTTCCAACTTCTTACACTGTCAACCAATCGTTGTAGTGTGAAGTGGCACCAGTTCAGTTCCTTTATGTTATCAACATCCATTAAGGATTTGAGAATTTTGAACCTGAAATGAAAAAAATACATGTGTCAGTATTCCCAAATACAATTAGATATATAATAGGTTTGAATACATGTTTACCTTGCTCGTGAATTTTGAACTGGACATAAAAAACTTGAGACAACAAAGACAACGAAGTCGATTTTGAAATCGTTGTCTGCACTTGTGTTACTTAATATCTTGGGGATCATAGAAAGTGTTTCGGGAGCTTTTGAGTTTTCCCCGGTCCATCTGGTCTTCCAATCCCTCAAGAAATTAAAATAATCAGGGTCCTTAGTCTTGTCCCCCCCAACGGACTCGACTACGTTCGTTGCCCCTCTAGGGAGGTTCATCACGAGCTGTACGAGATCTTCATCAATAAGGATCTCATCACCGTTGGCCAATACCAGAGAACTCTTATCCGGGTCAAAACATTGGATTATGTGTCTGGAAAAATGCGCCAGTCACTTGGAGACACCCATTGTAAGAAGAGAACCAAACCCGATTTCCTTCACGGCTTCCCTCTGTTCTACGCTCAATTTAGGAATCAGTTGAGCGAGGCCATGAGGTGATGATCTGGTTAGAAATGTCAGTTTATGTTTCTTGATGGTTTTGGTTTTTTGGGGAGATGGTGGTAACTCTTCATCGAATGGGGTAGTACACGGAGAAATATTAGTGGTTTCTGGGGGTGGTTCTAGTAACTCTTCATCGACTGTTGGAGTGGAGGTAGGAATAACATTGGGTTTTTTTGGAGGGGGAAAAGGTGGTGGTAAAATCTCATCAAAATGGGTAGTACCTGCAGCAACATCAGTAGCTTCGACAGCAACTGTGGAAACTGATTCAGCAGTCGATGACGACTTAGTATTCGTCTTCGGATTTCTCTTCCTCTTCCTTTCATATGTAAAGTTATTAAACCTCGAAGTCATTATTTTTGGTGGGATAGCATAAATCAGTATTCAACGAAATAAATTGAATAAACATGTGTAAAATTAGTATAAACACAATAAGATTAACATACATCTCTGGTTTATTGCGGGGATTGACGTTGGATGCAGGAATGGGGGCAGTTTCGTTTTCGTTTATGCTCCTACAGACTTGCAAGACGACCTCTTGGGACTCGATGGTATCCACTTCCATGTTGTTGCCTTGGTTCCCTGACATCTTCAGAAGAAATCCTTGTAGAATAAAACAAATATCTAGGGTTTCGACGTTGAGTGTTTGGATTATCGCCGGGAGATAGAGAGAGAAGAATATGAACAGTTGCTTATGAAAATGAAAATGATGGAGAGTGGGATTGTAGCGGGAAATTGAAATTATATCAACAAGTAATGGAAGCGAATAAATATTCGTTCCATATCGTAACTTCTTAAAAAAATTCATAAATTAAATTGAAAATAAAAACTATTAATCGAAGCGAAGATTTACTCGCGGGATGTGAATGCACGGGTAAGTGAATTTACATGACAGGCAAGTGGTCCTCTCATAGGAGGGGAGGGGGTTTTACATGAACGTCAGGCTAAAAATATATGAAAAGAAGTAATATTCGCTTTCAATCGTCTCCTCGAAAAAAAAATAAAAACATGAGAGTTCAATAATTGAAGCGAATATTTGTTCGTTTCATGCATGTCAATTTATATTAATTGAATTAACATTTATTAATAAACGGAAATATAAAATTAATAAAAAAAACTAGGGAAGTGATTGAAGCGAAAATTTGTTCGGTTATTGCATGTGATCTTCAATAAATTAAATTAATATTTAATAAACGGAAATAAAAAATCCATGTCATTTTGGTCTTTACATGCACGGGTAAGTGTATTCACATGGCAGGCAGGCGGTCTTTTCATGGGTGGGTTGGGGGGTTTACATGAGGTTATTATTAAAATTAAATGAAGCAAATATATCTTCGCTCCTGAGGGTCTCCAGACAAAAAAAATTAAATAACAGAATTAAATAAAATTAATAAAAAAAATATGAATTAATTGAATTAATATTTAATAAACGGAAATATAATTATTAAAATTAATTGAAGCAAATATATCTTCGCTTCTAAGGGTCTCCAGGCAAAAAAAAAATGAAATAAAAAATTAAATGAAATTTCTAAAAAAAAATGAATGAATTAATTGAAGCGAATATTATATCGCTGCATTCGATTATCAATAACTAAATTAGTATTTAATAAACTGAAATATAAAATCCCTGTCATTTTGGTCTTTACATAGATGGGTAAGTGTATTCACATGGCAAGCAGACGGTCTTCTCATGGGTGGGTATGGGGGGTTTACATGAGGTTTTTATTAAAATTAAATGAAGCAAATATATCTTCGCTCCTGAGGGTCTCCAGGCAAAAAAAAATAAAGAACAGAATTAAATAAAATTAATAAAAAAATATGAATTAATTGAATTAATATTTAATAAACGGAAATATAATTATTAAAATTAATTGAAACAAATATATCTTCGCTCCTGAGGGTCTCCAAGAAAAAAAATTAAATGAAAAATTAAATGAAATTCCTAAAAAAAAATGAATGAATTAATTGAAGCGAATATTATATCGCTGCATGTGATTTGCAATAAATTAAATTAATATTAAATAAACGGAAATATAAAATCCCTATCAATTTGGTCTTTACATAGACGTGTAAGTGTATTTTCATGAACGGCAGGCGGTCTTCTCATGGGTGGGTATGGGGGGTTTACATGAGGGTCAGGGCAACAGGCGTGTAGATCTTCGCTCCCATCGCATCTCACCCTTCCCTCTGACACGGTGCCCTGAGCGAAGATATCTTATTTGGGTATCATATGATTATTATATAATTTCCTGGCGTTAACAGGCGCTGCCGTTAACGACGTCTTGTGTGAACCCGGGATGAAACCCGGATTCCGGATTCTCCCTCCCTCCGTCTCCTCCCCAGATTGATTTATTATTAAATTAATAATGCTGCAATCTGATTGGTCCGCCACAGGGGAACACGACAATCGGTAGCAGAAGATCTGGATTGATAATGTTCACCTTTCCTATTTGAAATGCGTGTAAATTTGTGGTAGATGGAAATGTCAAAAGTAAAAGTAAGATAGCATATGTGAGTCCCTATGTAAATGCGTATGTGAATTTATTGTTTTTGATAATATTGTTAAAAGTATCTGTACAAATTACTCAAAGAATATGAGAGATCAATTAAAGAATACTTCAAATAATGAAGTAATAATATTAGTAAGTCAAAGTTTATTTTGGTGGAATATTAGTTGTTTTTAAATTAAAATTTTAAATATATTTTATTTAGTGTTAGTCACGCAATTAGTAATATGAAAGGACGGTTAGGAAATGTCAAAAGGATAATATCGATATAAAATGTTCTAAGTAAAGCCTAATAAGAGATCAATTAGAGAAGGTTCAAAACAAGGTTACAATGTTAGTAAATTAGAAATTTAATTTGGTAGAATATTAATTGTTTTTAAATTATTCAACTATATTTTTATTCTTAAAGAATTTGAATAGTACAAACGGTCAAAAATGAGAAGGGGGATAATCAGTCTTTAGTCTTTGCTTTACCTTTCTGTCCTAACTTTCTATCTTAACCTGAGACTAAGTTTAGTCTTCATTCTCATTTTAATTTAGACATATTTAACTTTTATTATTTCTTTATTTTATTTTTATTATTTTTTAAATATATATTATAATACAATATAAATAAATCAAATTATAAAAGTTCAAATACAAAGTTACATTTTTTTTTGTAAATATATAAAAATAAATGTTTTAATTATTTTAAATAAATATATATATATATATATAAAAATATAAACGTGGACAACATAATAAAAAAAATTGTTTTTATTTAAAAGAGAAAAAATAATAATTAATATATAATCGTTTTTAACAAATATTAGTATTGTTCTATAATCTCTAAAGAAGTTGAAAAGATTAGACCTCTCTAATTGCCTTTTTTTAGTATTAAAGATGGCTTGTCTTTTTTTCAAAATAATATTAATAATTCAGACACTTTTTTCTTATATTTTGTTTTTGAATAAAAGGATAAAATTGAAAAATGTGTTTGGGTTCACAATTTGTGGTCTTTCGTCAACATATTTTAGTATATCATTGGTGCTAAATTACGATACAATATTAATTGTGGGGTGGTTCTTCAATTAGTTTTTGGGATGACATTTTGTCTAGTGTCGAAAATCTAGCTACGACGTATCATAAGCTTGCTTCCACTAATATATGTAGAAATAACACAATTAAAGAAAAGTTTGATTCGGTCTAGTAGTTTTGCTAGTCGAATTATATATAGAAGTCGAATTATATATAGAAGGAGATTAAATATTATGGAGACTTCGTTCCATAATAAAGTTTTACTTTGGGTAAGACGCAAGAAAGTGTCACCGTCTAAACAAGACGTTATGCGTTGACAAAATATTGATAGTTTCCATGTGAGGCATTGCTATAAAGTGTTCGCTAGGATTATTCCATATAATTTTTGTTGAGAAAAACTTTGGGAGTCAAAAATTTCATCAAATATCTCATTTTTTGGATTAGTGTTATTCACGGTCTAGTTCTTACGGATGATATGTATGAAAAAGTTGTGTTATAGCTAGTCGTATATATGTGACACGAGAAAAATTGAATCAGTAACTCACTTACTTTTGCATTGTCGATGGATGACTAATATTTGGAGTCTTTTGTGAAGTATTATTGAGATTAATTGGGTGATGTCCGAATCTTTGGATAATTACTGAGAAATTTGGATTGATGCAGTTGATATATCGGTCATACATATTTGAGTTACCATTCTAATTATTTTTTGGTGAACTATCTGGTTGTAGAGAAATTGTCGAACTTTTAATGACTGTAGTATCATTTATAATACTATTATTATTACGTTTTTTGATATTCGTTTAGGAAACCAGAAAAGTTTGTCACTGAGTTAATAATTCTTTTCGAGGATAGAATAATAATAATATTTGGTATATGAGTTCTTTATGTTTGGATTGTTTTAATTTGTGTGTTTTATGGTTAATATAATAATAATAATAATAATTGAATTGATGGTAGGATTGTGAACTTAAAAAAAATGTTTGTTTAGTAAGCCAAAACCAAGGTAATAAAGGAATGTGAAAAATATAAAAAATAAAATATATAAATTTAATTCTTTATTATTTAATTTATTTAAAATAAACTAAATATATGTTTTTATAAGAACATTTATGTAAATAAATATAGTAATAAATAATAAATATAATCTTTTTATATTTTAAAATTATGATATATTTTAAAACAACATTAATATAAATATTTGAATATTCAATATATATATATATATATATATATATATATATATATATATATATATATATATATATATATATATATATATATATATATATATATATATATATATATATATATATATATATATATATATGAGTAATGATAGTGAACGCCAACGCAAAAATAGAATATTCCCTTTAAATATCGAATATTTTCTCTCCTCTTATTAATTAATTTCTCTCTATCTCTACGAATTAATTAATTTATCTCTCTTTCTCTCTCACTAATTAATTAATTTATCTCTCTTATCTCTTGTTAATTAATTTATTTAAACCCTAAAATCTAAACCCTAAACTCTAAATTCTAAATACTAAACCCTAATTAATATATTTACGGTTAGTTTAGTTGAATTATACATTTATCAAAGAAATGAGTGAAAAAAAATTAATTTATTAATAATTAGTTACCTATGGTGGAGAGAAAATAATTAATAGTGAGAATAAAAATATTAGATAAACATTTATAAGTAATAAAATTAAAAAATATTAATAAGTCAATACAAAAAATAATAAGAAAAAGAAAAAAGAGAGCATAAAGAATAAATAATATTTGATAAATAAAAGAATTGAAAATTCATAAAAATATAAAAAAAAAATAAAAGAGATAAATTCATAATACAACTAAACATGATATTAATTAAGGTTTATGATTTAGAATTTAGGGTTTAGAGTTTAGAATTTAGGGTTTAGAGTTTAGGGTTTAGAATTTAGAAATTAGTGTTTAGATTTATCGGAAAAAAAATTAATGAATAAATACAACCTATTATGTTTTATTTAAACATATTATTAAAATATTTAATGTGAGAGTTTATGGTAAAGTGTTGAGTTATAAATATAAAAGAAATGAGTGAAATAATTAATCGTGAGAATATGGATAAATTAATCAGTAAAAGTAGAAAGAAAAATTAGTTAATAAGAGGAGAGAATATTCGGTATTTAAAAGGAATATTCTGTTTTCGCGGATTTGAAAGTTAAAAGTTTTTATAAAATTGTTGACCCTTGTAAATTTATAAAATTAAGAATTTATTTTAAATTTAAGAGTTCAATTTAAAATAATATTAGTTATATATTATTATTTTAGACTATTATTTTAATATATAATTAAATATAAAATTTGATAGAAACTGTGATTTCGGTTGAGATGAGTAGTGGGTCTATATTTCGATTTTTTTTTTGGACTATTTGATTCGAAATGAACAGTTGAACGTTCAGTAATCGCGGTCCACAAATATGTTTACTATACCACGTTATTATTACGGCGATAAAAAAATCTCTTCTAAAACCAATCAAAACGGTCGGTGAACTTATTGATCTTTTTGAACACTCATCAATTTTCTTATTTATGTTGATATTTACGTTTACATATATACCTATTGAATATATTAATTAGAAGAGACAATATAACTTCTTTTCGATTGCATTTTTCGATGAATCTCAATTCTTTAAACAAATTCTAAATAATCCTTCATAAAGTTTAGGCCAAATTCATACATTTAAAAAAATTGTCTCCTTTTTTTATTTATATTAATTTGGATATTCTGTTTGAAAACATAAAACTAAAAGATAATTTAAGTAAATAGTTGTCCATCCAACAAATATATAAAAGTCTAATCACAAAGTCAATTCACATCACGTATTAAAAAACACGACTTTATTCTCAATAAATAAAAAAAAACATTAAGTTAATTTGTGGGTGTAGATGATAGAAAGTGCTGAAAAATGAAAATAAAATAAAAGCTCTTATTTAATATATTATTAAAATAGATTGTAATAGGAGAGCGATCCCTAAACAAATAAAAAAAAGAAAAAGAAAATTAATCTTATTATTGGAGTCTCTCTTCTATGAGACTATGGCATTACATGGGTTGAACAATCAGTTGGATCAAAAGAGACCATCCGACGGTGAATATCAATTCCAATTGAGAAGTCTATTTGTGCTCGGTTCCCCAATATGGATAAAGCATTATCTGGGTTTATTGCCAGACACACCATATTTTCGTATTTAATAAAAGTGTTCTTCTTTGACAAAACTATAGGGATACTGGTGTTAAGTTTATAGCAAAGTTCATTACGAACATTTAATGGTTTTTTACCAATCATGTTTCTTAATGCATACACCAATATTTGATACGCTTTGGTGGGCAAATAGCTTAGAGTAGAGCCTGTGTCCAACATGAAGTTAGCGGATAGTCCTCCCATTGGAATTACTGTATCTCCAATGATGATTGATTTCAATATGATATAATAGTTTGGTTTGTTTTGCATCTTCCACAACCAGGTGGAAATAGTCCCTTCCGGACTATGTCCAAAGCTAATCTTACTAGTCCTTGCATCTGGGTTTGAACCGAATTGATCAGATACTAGGCAGTATGTAAACCTTCCATGAAGAAAAGCATCAGTCTGACCAATGAATGAGAGAGGACTATCTCCAAGCCCAATTATACCGGTGCACTGTTGCTCATATTATCCTACATTGTTATGCCCGCACCCTAGAGCAACGTGAGTGATGGAACTGGGCCCAAGTGTATAAGTTTCCTTAAATAGTACCCCACGGGTATATGAATTGCCACCGAAAGCATAGTTACATACTCCATTTGATTTAGTTAAATCACGTTTGTCTTCTAATAACATACACTCATGCTCAGAATCTAGCAATATTTGAGATGATGCTGACGCATAAGGATTAAATATGGGTAGAGCTTGATGGAAACAATTCTCACATGGAAGGCACTGAATCCATGACACGCTGGACCCCATGTCCGCGTACATCATTTGTTTGACTGGCGGTGTGCCGACGTAAACCTCCATGAGGTACGATAAACCAGGAGAAGCCACCATTGTCGTTTCCATGCTAGTAGTTTCCGCCGAATGGTTGTCGTGGAGTTTCATGATGGATTTCAAATGAGACAAGCGAGAACTAGAACGACTAATGGTTCTTTCCATAATGTCACGGCCCATTGGTATGGGGTGCACATGGCAAGCCCACAAGGTGCATTTTCTAGAATATTCCGGATAGTTGTGGTCACTTATGGAACTATCTAGAATCCTCTAGGAGTTCCTGGATTTTGGTCGGTCATGGAACTCTCTAGATTTCTCTAGGAGTTCCCCTTTTGTGAATGAGGTTATGGAACTCTCTAGAATTCTCCAGGAGATCCTCTTTTGTAAATAGGGTCATGGAACTTTCTAGAATTCTCTAGGAAGTTCCTTTTTGTATGTAAGGTGGAGAACTCTCTAGAATTCTCTAGGAGTTCTCATGTATAGGTGTTAGTAGAATTCTCTAGAAATCTCTAGGAATTCTTGGGTCTAGGTTAGGTAATAGAAATGTCTAGAAAACACTAGGTCTAGGAGGATCTAGAATGATCCATATACTTGTATATAAACAAGCCTTGGTCATTAAGCCAAGCACCGAGTAATACAATTCAATCTTATTCTCCAAGCTCTCACTCTCACTCTAAAGTTTCCTTCTTGCACTTTCAAACAGGTTGACTAGTTAGCATTGTGGCAATACTAATCTAGGACCGCACGGGTCGAGGAAATCAGACATTCGAAAGTTAGCCCGTGACAAGTGGTATCAGAGCAAGCGTTTCGTACTTCCGCACTCACGTTGCAAGAAATGGATTCAGGATCGAACGTCACAAAGGTTCCGACCGGCGAACAAAAGGACAAGGCGCCCAAGAGGGGAAGGTCCGTTGAGAGGAATGCTGCCATGGAAGCGCGGGTGACCCGGCTTGAGGAAAGCATGAGCGAGCATCAAGAAGCTCTCGAGGAGTTCAGCACGGTGGCCGACAAGGTGGCGGAGTTGGATGAGGCTGGTGAAAAGTTGGAGAACGAGGTGATGGGGGTCATTAACAATATGAACCGGAGCATTCGTGACGAAGTGATGGGATCGGTTCGAGTGGAGGTTAATGATATCCGCCATGAAGTGCTCGAGACAATCTAGGGAGAAGTCCATGCGAGGATCGACGCTCTCCGAAGGGAGATAATGGGGAGGTTCGACGCTATGGAAAGGCGGATTGGGAGGAATGGAGGGGAACATAGAGGTGCGGCACCTCAACGAATGGATGTTCCTAAGCCAACTCCATTCAAAGGCTCGAGGAGTGCAAGGGAAGTGGAGGACTTCCTTTGTAACATGGAGAGGTACTTTCGGACATCAAACATACTAGATGATCGTGGCAAGTTGGAGACATCACCTTTCTTCTTGCAAGAGATGGCACTACTGTGGTGGAGGAGGCGAGAAGTAGATATTGAACGAGGTACGTTGCGAATGGAGACGTGGGAGGACTTCAAGACCGAGTTCAAGCGCCAATTCTTCCCAGAGAACGCCGAGTTCGAGGCTAGGAAAAGGTTGAATCAACTTGTGCACAACAGGAGCATCAAAGAGTATGTGAAGGAGTTCCAGGAGTTGATGCTCGAGTTACCTAGTCTAACGGAACAGGAGGCCCTGTTCGCGTTTGTGAATGGCCTTAAGACTTGGGCGCAGTTGGAGCTGCAAAGGGCCAAGGTGCGGGACGTCTCCGAGGCAATCGCGGTTGCAGAAAGACTGTTAGAGCTCAAAGTCTGTGGATAGGCCGAAGATCCTCAGGGACGAGGAGGAAAATTGTGGGGGAGACCGCCCACCTAAGAAGGGGCATGCACATAACAACTCTGTGGGGAAAACCGACGACTCGGGTAAGCCAAGAGTGTGTCAAATTTGTGGTGCCCATAATCACATAAAGTTTATGTGCCCGTTCAAGGGGGAAAAGGTTGCAGCAGTGAAAGGACACGAGTCTTCCGAGGAAGAGGAAGGGACTCGGGTGGGATCCTTGAGACTGCTCAACGCTGCGAAGACTAGTGTTGCGAAGCCGGTCAAGGAAACAAGGAGTGGCTCTTTGTTCGTGGAAGCTTGGATCGGGGGAATACGCATTAAGGCACTAGTGGATACAGGGGCTACACACAACTTCATGCGAGAAGGAGTAGCCAAGGCGTTGGGTCTGCGGATCAGTCCAACAAGAGGGGCGGTGAAGTCCTTTGATGTAGCCAAGTCGGTGGCCGGGGAGGCTAGGAAAGTGCACACCAGGATCGGAGATTGGTATGGGACAGTCTCGTTTACCTTGGTCCCAATGGAAGACTACGACGTAGTGTTGGGATTACAATGGTGCGATCAGGTACGCGCTTGCATAATGCCTTATTCCAATTCCTTAATCATTGTGGATCACGGGAAGTCTAGTGTGATCCCAACAAGGAGAGAATCCGAGGGAATAGGCATGTTCTCGGCAATGCGATTCAGCCGAGGTCGCAAATGTGGTAAATGGGCTTTTACCACTTTTGCTAGGGTGGATGATGGGGACGGTTCCAAGGGGAAAGGACAAGTACCCAAGGACGTCAAAGGGAGGTGCAAGGTCTTCGAGCGACTCAAGACTAAAGGCACAAAACCATCAGATCCACAAGGTTTGGCCACAGGAAACGTGGGCCAAAGTCAGTCTGCCTTCACTCGCGCCAAGTCCGTGGGAAAGGAAGCAGGTTATGCTCAGGCATCTTTGGAGGGAGACACCAAGAAGATGAAGAGAAGGGCAGATCTGAGAAGGCGTGCAGTAAAGGAAGGAGACGGTGGAAGGGGGAAGTTTCCCTCGCAACAGTTGAAGTCTCTGCGGTCTGTGCTCAAGGGGCTTGTGCGCAGATTCGAGGGACCGTTTTCGAACGAGAGACGTGTGGGAAACGTCTCATATCGGTTGGAGCTGGCAGCCATAAGTGCACCTGATGTCGTGACGTGCAAGGGGAAGGAAGAGCACTTAGGGGACGCCGGGAAGAAGATCACCATGCATCGTTCTAAGGTCGTGCCGAGGTCGGCCACGACTTAGGTGGGGGAGAATGTCACGGCCCATTGGTATGGGGTGCACATGGCAAGCCCACAAGGTGCATTTTCTAGAATATTCCGGATGGTTGTGGTCACTTATGGAACTATCTAGAATTCTCTAGGAGTTCCTGGATTTTGGTCGGTCATGGAACTCTCTAGATTTCTCTAGGAGTTCCCCTTTTATGAATGAGGTTATGGAACTCTCTAGAATTCTCTAAGAGTTCCTCTTTTGTAAATAGGGTCATGGAACTTTCTAGAATTCTCTAGGAAGTTCCTTTTTGTATGTAAGGTGGAGAACTCTCTAGAATTCTCTAGGAGTTCTCATGTATAGGTGTTAGTAGAATTCTCTAGAAATCTCTAGGAATTCTTGGGTCTAGGTTAGGTAATAGAAATGTCTAGAAAACACTAGGTCTAGGAGGATCTAGAATGATCCATATACTTGTATATAAACAAGCCTTGGTCATTAAGCCAAGCACCGAGTAATACAATTCAATCTTATTCTCCAAGCTCTCACTCTCACTCTAAAGTTTCCTTCTTGCACTTTCAAACAGGTTGACTAGTTAGCATTGTGGCAATACTAATCTAGGACCGCACGGGTCGAGGAAATCAGACATTCGAAAGTTAGCCCGTGACAATAAGGTAAGTTCCGTTGACATGTCCATTGTACGATGTCAATTTTAGTGAATCTCGATGGATGAGATTAGTAGTAAAAACTATCGGTTTTGAAGTTGTTGTACTATGAGAATTTGAAATTTGGAATATGAAATAAAATATTAGGATTATTGTATGATATAAAGATACGATAGGTCATTTTTTAAGATATAGATGATATATTGAATTATAAAAATATCTTTTAAATTTATAGAAGGTAAAATTAAGGTTAAAATAAAATTTGATTTACTAAATATTACAGTAATATTTATATTAATTTTAAATTATATTTAACTTATAAATGAGATCATTTGGAACATTAATTTATTTGTAATATTATTAATTTTATTATTTTATATTTAAAATTTTGTTATTCTTAACAAATTTGAACAGTTTAAGTTTATAATTTTTTTTTTTTATATTTTTGTAACAATAAATAGAAGATAGTTTAAAAATAAATGTTGTACTGTAATTTGAATTTTTCAAAAGTTTGAAATTAGGACATTAATAATTTTTAATTATCTGAATTTGTTTTCAAATAAACATTTTTTCACATACTTTAATATGATATATTTTTGTTAAATAGTTATTAAATGTCATCTATTTCATTGAATTAAAAATAAAAATTGTGTAATTTAAATTTCAACCATCATATAATAAATAAAAATACTCATTTAGACTTAATATATATATATATATATATATATATATATATATATATATATATATATATATAATTTATTTAGACGTAAAATTATAAAAAAAAATCTAAAATGAATATAGTATTAAAAATTAACTTTTTTATTCTTCATTCTTAATTTAGTTTAGGCTTATTTAACTTTTATATTTATTATTATTATTTTTTATTATTATTATTATTATATATATATATATGAGAAAGGATTAGGCGAGGAAATTTAGTGAGGGAATGACTTGGCATAATCTTATTAGCTGAAAAAATCAAATAATTTCTCTTTTTTCTCTCTTTCCTCCCACTTTTACATTTTCCAACCAATGTCATTTTGTCACCAAATTCTCTCTCTCTATCACTCCTCATATATATATATATATATATATATATATATATATATATATATATATATATATATATATATATATATATATATATATATATATATATATATATATATATATATATTAGAAACTCTGTAAATTAATATTCGGTAAATTAATAAACTCTCTAAAATAATAAATTTGTCCGGTCCCAACTTAATTAGGTCAATATAAAAAATTGAAAAACTTGATAAAATATTAAGATAATATTTTTTCGGGAGATCCTTTTATAATTTTCGGTTCCAAGAAAATCATAAATTAATAATTCATAGAAAATGAAAACATATATATTACACTCTATTGAAATATGATTCAATAATTGTCTAGTTTCCTTTAAAGTTCAAGTCTATTTGGAGCTCATACCTAACTTTTTTTTATTGCATCCAATAACTCAAATGTTGTATTTTTGTATTGTATCATAAAGTTGTGAAGAGTATTCGACGCCATAAGTACTTCCTTTCGCGTAATAGGCTTCAAAGACACCGTATCATATTCGTTGACATCCCCTGCATTGTTCTCAATAATAGTACCACAATATCTTCTAAACTCTAAATCTTTAAACATGATTTATTTTCACCTGAATACTACTCTTTTTTTTCTTAATTAATTTTTTTCCTTATTAGATATATACACATATATATAATTAATTTTTTTATTAATTTAATTTAATATAAATATATATTAAATTTTAAAAATAATTTTACTTTATTATTTAATTCAAATTTCTATAATAAATTATTAAAAAATTATTTTTATAACTTCGGTATATTTATTATTTATATAATTAACTAATTTCTTTTTTTCATTATATATTTTATATATGATTAAATATTTATACATATATATACATACAATTATAAATTAAATTTAATAATCATAAGTAGTTTGATGGTTAAAATATTCACCTATCATATTTGAGACCAGAGTTTGAGTCATATTTAATGCCAAGTTATAAATAATAAAATGAAATTAATGGTGCATGTGGATACTTGATGTGATGGCCACTAGTAGAAAAAGAGGTATCAGTAAGGGCGAAAACCGTTACTGAAAGCATCGAATGCCGTTACTGAAACAGAATTGTAACGGCAAATAAAACCGCTACCAATCGTTACTAAAAAATACGTTACAAAAACTTTACCGGTATCAGTAACGGCTTTCGAAAACCGTTACTGATAGTAAAGGAACAACAGTAACGGTTCTAACCGACTTAAAACCGTCACAGAAACTTCACAGGTATCAGTAACGGTTTTCGAAAACCGTTACTGATAGTAAATGAACAACAGTAACGGTTCTAATACTTAAAGTCAAGTAATAATATTATTAAGCAAAAGTTTATTTTGGTGGAATATTAGTTGTTTTTAAATTAAGATTTTAAATATATTTTATTTAGTGTTAGTCACGAAATTAGTAATATGAGAGGACGGTTGGTAAATGCCAAAAAGGTAACATCGATATAAAATGTTCTAAGTAAAGCCTAATAAGAGATTAATTAGAGAATGTTCAAAACGAGGTCACATTATTAGTAAATTAGAAATTTAATTTGATAGAATATTAGTTATTTTTAAATTATTTAACTATATTTTTATTTAACCATTATTAATATTATCTTTGAAAGATAAGATATAATAGTATGTGTGAGTCCTAATTTTATGGTTCGAAGAGAGATTGTTAGTCATGAGAATCGAGATTAATAAATTAAAATTTTATTTTGTTAAAATATTAGTTGTTTTTAAATGAAAAATTAAACTATATTTTTATTTAACCATTATCAATATTATTTTTGATAAATATGATATAATATTATCGATTTTAAAGTTGTTGTATTATGGGAATTTGAAATTTGGAACATGAAATAAAATATTAGGATTATTGTATGGTATAAAGATATGAGGGTCATTATTTAAAGTAGAGATAATATATTAAATTAAAAAAATATCTTTGAAATTTATAAACTATAGAATTAAGATTAAAGTAAAACTTAATTTACTAAATATTACAGTAATATTTGTGTTAATTTTAAATTAAATTTTACTTATAAAATGAGATCATTCGGAACATTAATTTATTTGTACTATTATTAGTTTTATTATTTTATATTTAAATTTGTTTTATTCTTAACAAATTTGAACAGTTTAAGCTTATATATATATATTTTTTATTTTTTTAACAATAAAAGAAGATAGTTTAAAAATAACTGTTGTGCTCTAATTTGATTTTTTTCAAAAGTTTGAAGTCAGGACATTAATAATTTTAATTATCTGAATTTGTTTTCTAATAAACATTTTTTTACATACATATGATATATTTTTGTTAAATAATTATTAAATGTCATATATTTTATTGAATTAAAAATAAAAATTATGCAATTTAAATTTCAAGCATCATATTATAAATAAATAAAACTCATTTACACTTAATATAACTAATTTATTTAGACGTAAAATTATAAAAATAAAAAAAAATCTAAAATGAATATAATATTAAAAATTGGGTCATTTATTCTTTATTCTTAATTTAGTTTAGGCTTATTTAACTTTTTAATTTATTTTTTTTTTCTATTTTTATTATTTTAAATATATATTAATACAATATATAGTAGAAACTCTTTAAAATAATATATGGTAAATTAATAAATTTTCTAAAATAATAAATTTGTCCGATATGACTTAGGTCAATGTAAAAACTGAAAAACATGATAAGATATTAAAATAATATTTTTCGACCTCTTATAATTTTCTATCCCAAAAAAATCATGAATTAATAATTATAGAAAATGAAAACATATAGTACATTTTATTGAAATATGATTTAATACTTGTCTAGTTTTTTTTAAAGTTCAAGTCTATTTGAAACTCATATCTAACTTTTATTGCATCCAATAACTCAGGTGATGTAATTTTGTATTGTATCATAAAGTTGTGAAGAGTGTTCGACGCCATAAATGCTTCCTTTCACGTAATATGCTTTAAAGTAGGGATGATAATTTGAAACCGCCCCGTGAAAAATGAACCGAATTGTCCTGTTTGGGACGGTTTTTTCCTGAAGCCCTACGAGGATGGGGCGGGGATGATATTTGTATCCCCGCCCCGATCTCACCCCGTTTCTGCCCCGAACACTATAAATATAATTAAATATATTAGATAATCATTATATTTATTTCTTCATTATATTTTATAAGAGTTTTAAGTTAATTTCTTTATAAAAATATAAACTTTCAATATATTTCAATATATATTTTATTAAAAAAATTCGTTTATATAATTTTATTTTACAATTTTATTATTTTTTAAAATAATATTTTATTAATGGTGCTCCGCGGGGATTCCCCGAAATCGAATAAAACCGAACGGGACGGGGATGGTATTAAAAAAATCTCCGAAACAAAAATGGTGCAGGGATGGTAAATGCATTCCCCACCCCGAACCGCCTCATTGCCATCCCTACTTCAAAGACACCGTATCATCGCCATCCTCTACATGGTTCTTACGACAATATCTTCTAAACTCTAAATTTCTGAACATGATTCATTTTCACATGAGTAATTCATTATATTTTCTATATCCATCTTTTTATATATATATATATATATATAAATAAATAAATAAATAAATAATGATGCTTAAAATTTTGAGCTCACTGGAATCATCTACATATTATCCAGACAAGTATATTAATTCTCATTTCTTACTCTCTTTCTTAATTAAATTTTTTTTATGTAATTAATTTTTTTTATTCATTATATCTTTTATCTATTATTTCATTATTTTAATTTTTTAATTAATTTAATATAATTATATATTAAATTTTAAAAATAATTTTACTTTATTCTTTAATTCAAATTTCCAAATAAATTATTAAAAAAATATTTATATACTTTCAATATATTTATTATTTATATAATTAATTAATTTTCTTTTTTTCATTATATATTTTATATATGTTTAATTAACAATGATTAAAAATTTATATATATATAATTTTAAATTAAATTCAATAATCACAAATAGTTTGATGGTTATAATGTTCACTTTTCATATTTGAAATGCGTGTAAATTTGTGGTAGATAAAAATGCCAAAAGTAAGGGTAAGATAACATATGTAAGTTCCTAGATAAATGCGTATGTGAATTTATTGTTTGATAATATTGTCAAAAGTATCCGTACAAATTACTCGAAGGAACATGAGAGATCAATTAAAAAAATTTCTTATAATGAAGTAATAATATTAATAAGTCAAAGTTTATTTTGGTGGAATATTAATTGTTTTTAAATTAAAATTTTAATTATATTTTATTTAGTGTTAGTCACGCAATTAGTAATATGAAAGGACGGTTAGGAAATGCCAAAAGGGTAATATCGATATAAAATATTCTAAGTAAAACCTAATAAGAGATCAATTAGAGAATGTTGAAAACAAGGTTACAGTAAATTAGAAATTTAATTTGGTGGAATATTAATTGTTTTTAAATTATTCAACTATATTTTTATTATTAAAGAATTTGAATAGTACAAACGGTCAAAAATGAGAAGGGGATAATCAGTCTGCTTTACCTTTCTGTCCTAACTTTCTATATTAACTTGAGACTAAGTTTAGTCTTCATTCTCATTTTAATTTAGACATATTTAACTTTTATTATTTCTTTATTTTATTTTTATTAATTTTTAAATATATATTATAATACAATATAGATAAATCAAATTATAAAAGTGCAAATGCAAAGTTACATTTTTTTTAAATATATAAAAGTAAATGTTTTAATTATTTTAAATATATATATATAATAAATATAAACGTGGACAACATAATAAAAAAAATTGTTTTTATTTAAAAGAGAAAAAATAATAATTAATATATATAATCGTTTTTAACAAATATTAGTATTGTTTTCGTTCTCACTCAAGAAAAATAATCTTTAAAGAAGTTGAAAAGATTAGACCTCTCTAATTGCCTTTTTTTAGTATTAGAGATGGCTTGCCTTTTTTTCAAAATAATATTAATAATTCAGACATTTTTTTCTTATATTTTATTTTTGAATAAAATGATGAAATTGAAAAATGTGTTTGGGTTCACAATTTGTGGTCTTTCGTCAACATATTTTAGTATATCATTGATGCTAAATTACGATACAATATTCATTGTGGGGTGGTTCTTCAATTAGTTTTTGGGATGACATTTTGTGTAGTGTCGAAAATCTAGCTACGACGTATCATGAGCTTGATTCCATTGATATATGTAAAAATAACACAGTTAAAAAAAAGTTTGATTCGGTCTAGTAGTTTTGCTAGTCGAATTATATATAGAAGTCGAATTATATATAGAAGAAGATTAAATATTATGGAGACTTCGTCCCATAATAAAATTTTACTTTGGGTAGTACGCAAGCAAGTGTCTAAGATACTTGGACTGATACTTGACTGATAACAGAATCAATACCTATAATGGTTGCAAGAAACAGTAACTATAATATATGATTCTATAAAACATATAAACCTTCCATATTGAGTGATTCATTGACATTAAGTGAACGAATGTGAAACCTCAAAGATTCATTGGTGAGGACAACAAAACCTGGATGCATGAAAGTTGAGATAAACGAAGAGAAATTACCATTGCAGACTGGTTTGATCGAGCTAGCGGTGAGATTGGCGGCTTGAACAACTTAGAATTCAAGGGCTAAAGGGCCAGGCCGAGTCAGAAAGGCTTGGATGACTCTTTGTGAACATTAGGGAAAGGAGAGTGAGGGTAAGAGGGGCAGCCCTGATAATTGCTTCGTTGTGCCTGGGCTGTGAGGGCTCTCAGCCACAATGGATAGTTCAATGTGCTCTCAGCCTTGTTCAGATGATTCAATGGACAATCCAACTATGAAGCTCGTTTTTTACTAATTTAGATGTCTGAATTAAGATGGTAATCAATTTATTATGTCGGTTTCAACAAAACTAAGAAAAAATATATATCAAAATTTATTATTTCAGTTTATTGGTCTATTACAATCTTAAGATATAAAATAATTGATTCAATTAGATTAGATTATATTCATTTTATTTATTCACAATTATATTTATAACAAAAATAACAACAAAATAATAATATAAAAAATGCATATACTGTAAATCAATTTAAATTAATATTTTTTCATTTTTATTTATTTTAGTATTATTATTTATAATTTTAAACATTATTCAAATGAATAGTTAAAAATTGTAATTATTAGAAATAAGGAAAAAAAATTATCGATATTTTTGATATATATAAAAAAAAGTAAAATATAGTATAAACCAAAATAATATTTATAAAGAGATTTAACTCTATAAGTATTTTTTTTCTTTTAATTTCTCTTTAGAAATATCTGAACAAAAAAGAAATAAGAATTTCTGCTATATCCCTGGGACTATAGTTCAATTGGTTAGAGTACCGCCGCCCTGTCAGGGCGGTAGTTGTCGGATAAATTTATTTCATTTTCTAAACATTATTGATACCGTCAATATTGGTATGAAAAGTATGAATAAAAAATTACGGTAATAAAATTAATTACTATAATAATAAAAGAGGTCTAATTAACTCTCATCAATTTGGATAATACTAATTAATTATCCAAATTGATAGATTTCACAATAGCTAAACTATTTCAGCATTAGTAAGAAGTGATTTAAATAATTTTAAAACAATATTTATAAATATTAAATAAAATTAAACAAATAACTTATTAAAATAATTAGTATTATTAAATTATTATTTCATAATAATTAAAAAAATAATAAATATAAATGTTAGGATCTAGGTAGCCGCTGGAGGACCGGGGGTTGGACCGGTTAGCGGTTTTCACTCAAAGGGTGGTGGTTAATCCGGTTAGAGATTAACACCGGGGTTTCAATACTACACAAACTGTCACAAACCCTTGAACTAGGTTCAAGCGCGGAAGAGGTTTGTTTCAGGTTGAAACAGCACACTTGTATGATAGACAGAACCGGTTTCGGATGATGAAGGTTAAAGAAAATGATGGGTCGGTTTCGGTAACCTGGTGATTCGGCTTAGTTAAGTAAGTTAGAGCGGTACGGATAGGTTAGATAATGGAGCCGACAGAAAGTAAAAGACAAGACCGATTTTATGGATGTTCGGAGATAAAACTCCTACGTCACCCCTTTCTCTCGAAACCGCGAGAAGGATATTCACTAAGGAATACAAATACAATCCGATCGAGACTTATTTACTGCTCGATAACACTCTTACAATTTATACTGGAATTGTAAAATACACACACTATCACTCAGGCTTTCTCTAGAGATAGAACGCACTGTTTTCACTTGTAGATTAAATGCTCTTAGAATTTCTCACTTGTCCCCCTGTGTGTCACATTTACTCTTCTTCAACTGCCCCTTTTATAGGTGAAATATACCAACGGTCATATTTCACTATCTTGAATCTGATTGGCTGAGCAGAGGTGCAGTGATTTAGTGATTCAGACCATGCGGTCATCTTTTCAGACCTGACGGTCAAACTCAGACCTGGCGGTCAATCTCAAAAACTTGGCAGTCTGTTCTTTCGGTATGTAAGACAAACATGCTAGGTTTGTCTTTTACTCAATGTGGACACTGTCTGTTAAATAGTTGTCTGTACTTGGGAAGATTTTCTTTCTGACTTAACCCGAAGTGGAAAGATCCTGTAGGACTGTCTTCTGCAGCCTGCAGACTTTCCTCAGACTTGCATAGATATGGAAGTGTTCAGTCTGTTCCTTTGGTATCATACTCAGCACATACCCAAATTGTCTTTTTGTACTTGGTCAGTTATTTGTCTTTAACCGGATGGCTTCCGGTGTGATTGGTTTAACCGGACAGCTTCTGGTTATTTCTCTGCCTTGTGGCTGATAGGCTATCTAATGTTTCCGGTTTTAAGCTTTGGCCGATCCTTTCTTTGTGCGGTCACGTTTCAGATGTCCTGGTCGGTTTAGTAGTTTGACCGGCTGGTTTCTTATCCGGTTCTTTTGTTAGATCGATCTGGTTCCTTTGTTCCTGCATGGAAGGTTTATTTATGTTAAGTCTTGTGAACCGGTCTAATTTTATCCTATCAATTTCTCCATTTTTGATTATTTTATTTAAAATTATCAAAACCATGTAAGTTTGCAAATGTAGGCCGGTTCTTTTATTTGACCGGATTTTTGAAACTGACTTGTGAGAATTTTTCGAAAAATTTGAGAAGAATTTTGGAAAAGTCTTATCTTTTTGTCTTATCAATTTCTCCCTTTTTGATTATTTTACTTAAAATTATCAAAACTAAGTAGAGATGCAAGAGTTGGACGGTTTCAAAAATAACTTTATATATATATATATATATATAATGGGTAACCAAAATTAGAAAATAACATATAGACATATGAAAACAAGCATAGGTAAGAGAAAATAGAGCCCCTATTCCGAGTCCGAGAAGTCATAGCTGGCCATCAGATCCTTGTTCCGCTTTTTCTTCACCGGTTGCGGTCGACTGGCCGATCCGGAGACTCGTTGTCTTGTGGGCCGCCGATGTAGGTGCACTTCATCCTCTTCTTCGACGTGAGTAGCCTGATCCGGTATGCTCTCAATAACCGTGTCAGTTACTACATTCAGCAGGTCGGCCACTTGAGCCTTCTTCGAGGAGTCCCGTTTTCGCTTTGTCGGAACCGAACCGGAAGAGGCCGCCTTTTTCTTCTCGTTAGCTTTTGCAAAGTTCGCGAGTCTTTGTCTTTCATTCTCTATCCGCTCTTCATCCTCTCGTTGCTGAGCGACTACCTTTTATGCAAGGCCCGGAAACTTAGACATTGCCCTTCGTTCGCGCTCGGCTGCTTCCTCTTCGGTGAGTTGCGGCGGATCCTTTGCTTTTCTTACCTCGTTGTCCAACGCATCATGGAGTTCCTAATCCGCTCGAGCATTGGCCTCCACAACCGCGACATCCGCATTTATCTTAGCCGTGAGCAATTCGGCAACTTGTGCGGTGAGCGCCTTGAGCTCGGTCTCGAGACCCTCATTCTTCTTCTCAAGTTCGGAGACCCGTCCAAGAGTTGTGCCAACCAGGTCTTCAGTGACCTCTGTCAATCGTTGATCGGTCTCTCTTTGAAGCCGGTCAAAGTTCTCTTTTATCTCGGAGGTCGTATCCTCCAAAATCATGGTTCACCGAAGGTGTTTGCTGCGCAGAACCGCTTCTGCCTGTTGATCATCTTCGATTTCTGAGAACCGGTCTTCTGTTCTTGACAAAAGTTGCCTTGTAGTGTTGGAGAACTTGAGTGCCGAGCGAACGGTTCTTTGCATCTTTTCTTCTAGTGGGTTAACCGTCGAGTCTTCAAATTCTTGAAAGAGGCTCTCAACCCATTCTTTTGTAACGCCCGGTTCGGAGACTTCCGGTTGTTTATGTGGAGATTGCCCGGTGATAGAAGGGTCCGTCCGATCATCGGTTTCATCTATTGCCGGATTCGCCCTTGGAGGGGTTGGGTCGTGAGTCGGACTCTTATCGATCCGTGGAGTTGTATAGTGCGGTATTTCTCTTTGTTTGTACATCTCCTCCAACCAGTTTATTTCTTTAACGAGTTCGACTCTCGCGGTCTCAAGCTTTTATAACACCAAAGGCGTTAGGGTATCCTCCGATGTTTCCTCGTACCGTTCCTTAATTTTCCGGATCCGAACGGTGAGCTTTCTGTAGCCGGGCTCTCGGTCTTATGACGGAGGTTCGCCCCAAGGCTTCGTGGATAGTTTCGGAGTTGGTGAGGATCATGACCATTTCCTCGACTTACTTCAGCCTTTAGAAACATTCTTCGTCGGTCAAACCCGGTAAGATATGTTTATAGCGTTTGCTGAACCGATGCTCGTGCCATTCCCGGTATATCTCGCCAACATTCTCAGCCCGCTTTGCAATGGTCTCCAGGAGTCGCGTGCTATATTATCGGCCTTTGTTTGGTCGTGCCATTCCCGGTCTTCTGCAGCCTGCAGACTTTCCTCAGACTTGCATAGATATGGAAGTGTTCAGTCTGTTCCTTTGGTATCATACTCAGCACATACCCAAATTGTCTTTTTGTACTTGGTCAGTTATTTGTCTTTAACCGGATGGCTTCCGGTGTGATTGGTTTAACCGGACAGCTTCCGGTTATTTCTCTGCCTTGTGGCTGATAGGCTATCTAATGTTTCCGGTTTTAAGCTTTGGCCGATCCTTTCTTTGTGCGGTCACGTTTCAGATGTCCTGGTCGGTTTAGTAGTTTGACCGGCTGGTTTTCTTATCCGGTTCTTTTGTTAGATCGATCTGGTTCCTTTGTTCCTGCATGGAAGGTTTATTTATGTTAAGTCTTGTGAACCGGTCTAATTTTATCCTATCAATTTCTCCATTTTTGATTATTTTATTTAAAATTATCAAAACCATGTAAGTTTGCAAATGTAGGCCGGTTCTTTTATTTGACCGGATTTTTGAAACTGATTTGGGAGAATTTTTCGAAAAATTTGAGAAGAATTTTGGAAAAGTCTTATCTTTTTGTCTTATCAATTTCTCCCTTTTTGATTATTTTACTTAAAATTATCAAAACTAAGTAGAGATGCAAGAGTTGGCCGGTTTCAAAAATAACTTTATATATATATATATATATAATGGGTAACCGAAATTAGAAAATAACATATAGACATATGAAAACAAGCATAGGTAAGAGAAAAGAGAGCCCCTATTCCGAGTCCGAGAAGTCATAGCTGGCCATTAGATCCTTGTTTCGCTTTTTCTTCACCGGTTGCGGTCGACTGGCCGATCCGGAGACTCGTTGTCTTGTGGGCCGCCGATGTAGGTGCACTTCATCCTCTTCTTCGACGTGAGTAGCCTGATCCGGTATGCTCTCAATAACTGTGTCAGTTACTACATTCAGCAGGTCGGCCACTTGAGCCTTCTTCGAGGAGTCCCGTTTTCGCTTTGTCGGAACCGAACCGGAAGAGGCCGCCTTTTTCTTCTCGTTAGCTTTTGCAAAGTTCGCGAGTCTTTGTCTTTCATTCTCTATCCGCTCTTCATCCTCTCGTTGCTGAGCGGCTACCTTTTCTGCAAGGCCCGGAAACTTAGACATTGCCCTTCGTTCGCGCTCGGCTGCTTCCTCTTCGGTGAGTTGCGGCGGATCCTTTGCTTTTCTTACCTCGTTGTCCAACGCATCCTGGAGTTCCTGATCCGCTCGAGCATTGGCCTCCACAACCGCGACATCCGCATTTATCTTAGCCGTGAGCAATTCGGCAACTTGTGCGGTGAGCGCCTTGAGCTCGGTCTCGAGACCCTCATTCTTCTTCTCAAGTTCGGAGACCCGTCCAAGAGTTGTGCCAACCAGGTCTTCAGTGACCTCTGTCAATCGTTGATCGGTCTCTCTTTGAAGCCGGTCAAAGTTCTCTTTTATCTCGGAGGTCGTATCCTCCAAAATCATGGTTCACCGAAGGTGTTTGCTGCGCAGAACCGCTTCTGCCTGTTGATCATCTTCGATTTCTGAGAACCGGTCTTCTGTTCTTGACAAAAGTTGCCTTGTAGTGTTGGAGAACTTGAGTGCCGAGCGAACGGTTCTTTGCATCTTTTCTTCTAGTGGGTTAACCGTCGAGTCTTCAAATTCTTGAAAGAGGCTCTCAACCCATTCTTTTGTAACGCCCGGTTCGGAGACTTCCGGTTGTTTATGTGGAGATTGCCCGGTGATAGAAGGGTCCGTCCGATCATCGGTTTCATCTATTGTCGGATTCGCCCTTGGAGGGGTTGGGTCGTGAGTCGGACTCTTATCGATCCGTGGAGTTGTATAGTGCGGTATTTCTCTTTGTTTGTACATCTCCTCCAACCAGTTTATTTCTTTAACGAGTTCGACTCTCGCGGTCTCAAGCTTTTATAACACCAAAGGCGTTAGGGTATCCTCCGATGTTTCCTCGTACCGTTCCTTAATTTTCCGGATCCGAACGGTGAGCTTTCTGTAGCCGGGCTCTCGGTCTTATGACGGAGGTTCGCCCCAAGGCTTCATGGATAGTTTCTGAGTTGGTGAGGATCATGACCATTTCCTCGACTTCCCTCAGCCTTTAGAAACATTCTTCGTCGGTCAAACCCGGTAAGATATGTTTATAGCGTTTGCTGAACCGGTGCTCGTGCCATTCCCGGTATATCTCGCCAACATTCTCAGTCCGCTTTGCAATGGTCTCCAGGAGTCGACGTGCTATATTATCGGCCTTTGTTTGGTCGTCCTCCTCCTCTTCTTCTTCACTATCTTCTTCACCGCCCTCGACGGTCTCTGGATTTACGCCTGTACCGGCGTTATCTGGACTTTGGCCTGACTGTTCTTCATCATCGGTCTTCTCAGATCCGGTACGTTGAGATGTGGAGGCTGACTCTTCCTCCTCTGTTTGTGGGGCCGGTTTTAAGAATATTATCTTTTCCTTGCTTTCGGCTTTTTCTTTCGCCGGGGCCGACTTCTTGCCGGTTGCCTTCTTTCGGCCACCTGTGGAACCGGGGGCCGGCTGCTTCCTTTCCATGAACTGTTTGGATCGGATCAGGCTTCTCGATGGAATGGTGATGCCGGGACCGATGTTGAGTTCTTGTGAAGGAAGATTTTGCCGAGAGGAACAGCGTATCCCCATGATCGGGTTGAATCCGGTTTTACCATGTCCTTCAAATTATTGAAGACTTCCTTCGCCCAGTTCACTTTAGTGCCTTCAATCAGGCCGACTAGCATACCGATTTTTGCCTTGGTGAGGTTGCTGTAGTTTCCTCCCCTTGCCTGAACCGCCTTTGTGAAGATATCACAAATCGGTATGTATTCCGGGCGCAGCGTCGCCTTGTTACCGGACACCTTTATCGGTTCCTTAGTCGCCGAAAGTATTTGGAAGCTGCTTCGAAAGTTGACAGCTCTATATCCGCCGTTGCATCTTGGCCGGCTGTTGGGAGGCGCATGCTTTCCGCGACCGATTCCTCGGTCAGCTCGAGTTTAGTACCGCTTACAGTCGCGGTGATTTTGTCGTCAGAGAGTGTTGCGGTGTTGAAGAATTTTTCAACCGCATTTCTGTAAAGAACGTGGGGACCGCCGAGAAAGTACTCCAGACCGGCTTCAGCGACCCGGTCAATGACCCCTTTTGCTGCGGGCGTCCCTTTCTGTCGGATTTCCTCGAAATCCACTTGGGTCAAGTGTTTGAACAATACCGAGTTGCGCCCCATCTTGGAGAGTTGAAAAAATTTTGAGAGATAACCGCTTGAGAGAGTCTGAGAATTTAGAGAGAGAAAGCTGTTTCGCGTGAGAGTGAAATGAGAAGGCTGAAAGTCCCTTTTATAGGTGCGGTCTGGAAACCCAACCGTCCCATCAACATTGGGCGGGAATTTTCCCCTCCAAGCCGAATGGGCGACAAACCATGGGCGGGAAGCCAAAGGCAGTAATCCGAACATGCGCCAATCCGTGGGCGGTAAACCAGGAGGCGGGAGTTTTGGGCGGGAAATTTCCCTCCAAAATTTTTCTTTCGATTTTGATGACGCAATACTCTTTTGAGACCGATTGATGCTGCGGTTTTTCTAAAGTTAACTGGTTATTTTGAGTGAGCGGATTTTTGCAATCTTTTCGAGTTTAAGCGGTTTTTCTTTGAAACCGGATAGGGACGCGGTTATTTTGATAATGTTAACCGGTTACTTAGATGGATATTCAAGATGTTAAGATAACTCGGTCATTTAAACTGAAATGAAATTGTATTCAAGAAGCATTGCAAAAAGGAGACCGACAGATAAATCGGTATTGGAATAAGCATACATAAAAAATGGAAAAGTACAACTTATGGAAGAAACATTCTGGAAATCCTTTCCTCCACCGCATCCTTGTCAAGGATGTTCGAAGAGGATGCCGGTGTCCCCGGTCCAAACTCTGGCTGGTATGTGAGAATCAGCTTGCTGATGTGAGGTGCATAACCGAGACCTTTCTTGGTTATTACCATGGATTTCAGGTGCTGGAAGATGACCGTGGACTAGTTGATGGCCTTTTTGCTAAAGATATTGGTCATCATGTTATAGGTGTTCTTTGAGTACCGCTGATTAGGGGACTGACAAAGAATGGACCGAGTGACAATCTCAAGAAGGAGTTGAGCGTGTCTCCCCAGACGGTTTTTGAGCCCATGGTCTTCCACCGGTTCCATGGTTCCAGAGAAGAGGAGTGCGTAATAAAATTCGTCAAGCCCCTCCAGAGGTGGAAAATCAGAGAACCCTTCTGTGGGCAGGTTGAATAGGGAGGCAAATTCGGCTTCGTCAAGCCAGAAGGTGTGGTCTCTTACCGTAGAGACAATGTAATTGCCCCTGATGCAGGCGCTTCTGAAGAACGTTTTAACGTCCTCAATCAGAATTGGACCGGATTCTTCGAGGAACGGTCGAAGGCCTGTAAGGATGAGGGATTCGAACATGAGTTTCTTTGCGTGCAACCCGTCCCATTCCTCCATGCATGATTCGAAATCGATGCTTAAAAAATTTCCCAAGGTTCGGCTCGGCATGATTACGGTTCTGAGAGAGAGATAGAATTCAAGAGATTTCAGGAATGTTTTGTACCTTAGGATGTCTTGAGTTGAGTAGAGGATGGTCCTTTATATAAGGCGGTTTTGGAGGGAAAATATGAGCCTTGAATGTTAGTTTTGTTTTATTAGACATGAGAATCTTTATGTTTCCAAGGTGCATTGGGAAGGGGCTGATTGCGGAGCCCGAGGTAAGTGTTAGTTGAGAGGAGACCAAGTTAGTTGGATATTGATTATTTATGTTAGGTGGGAGTTACCTAATTAATTAAAGATTCCTTTTCCATTAAAGTACTAACATGATTTGAGGTAATTAAAAGAGACCGAGGAAATCATAAATAAGACCGAGGAAAGACATAAGAAAAGCCGAAGTGATCATGATGATGTTGGATAAAGATGCACCCGGTACGTCCAGCAAAATGACCGGGTGCAGGAAGGAGTAACTTAGTGTGCGTGGGAGTTGACGACACCTTTAGGGTTGTTCCGGCGGTTCCTTCTCCTCCAAGCCCTTTCGAACCGCTCGTAGAAGGAGTCGGTTATCTCTTTGGTCAGCACTTGAGACTGGTTTAGACCTTCGCCCGGACAGGTCGGAACACCAAGTTCAACTAGTAGGCAGCTTAGTTGTGGAACCAGACCGACTGTTCGCACCCCAATCATCCAGATTAGGACATCAAACAGGACCCTCGACCAGTTCATCGGTGTACCGGTGCTGATGGCTGCCATCATGTTGAAGGCCGCTGTGCAGTAAGTATTTGTGACATCTCTTCCCAATATGCTTCTTCCTATCACATCGTTGAGGAGCTGGTACTCAGCTCTCAAGAGTGATTTAGTGCCATGATCATCGACAGGTTCGTTTGATCGTGCGAAGGCGAGGGAAATTTCGGCCTTGACATCGGCCGGAACATTCAGATCTGTTAGCCCTTGCTTTGGCAAGCTAAAGCATCTGGCAAAATCATGTTCTGTGAAGTCAAAGACTATACCTCCCACTTTCGATTGGATATGAGTATCGAAATGAGGAGTTCCCCTGAACACCCTGGCATTATACAAGAATTCCAGGACTGATTCAGAGTATATAGTCTGCTTGTCATCCAGGAAGTACCTAAGACCGGTATCTTCCAAGGATTTGATCACTTTGTACACCTCATAGTGTTCAGTGCTCAAGGCAGATTGGAAATCAACTTGAAAGATGTTAGGAAACTGAGACATTTTTGCCTTAGTGAAAGAAAGATCTTTTGTCTTGTGAGTGTTTTGGTTAATGTTTGCTTCTCTTAAATACTAGTTGTGGGAGTATCCTAATGTCCAGGTATTACATGTGATGATATCTATTAACTACAAGATAAAAGGTATTGCATGAAATAGGTATGTTTACAGTCTAGGGTGTTGGTCATAGACCTGGACTATGAAAGATATTATCAGATCTTCACGTCTTTTTAGGTGCGACCATTTTTCTTTGAAAAGGCAATGTTTCAGAACAGACATCTTTAAACACTGATAGTTATTCCACTTTTGTTTGAAATTCAAATAATCTAAGATAGCCTATTTCCGAACCGGTCAGTTGTCAGTTGTTCATCCCGATGCGGTTATTTGGTGTATGCACCAAGTAGCCGGTCGGTTTATTCTATCTGATAAGCTGGGCGATTCTTCCATAGATACCAAGAAGATTTGAAGTCCAACAGGTTAGGAAGAACTACCGGTTTTGTTTGTCCGAACCGGTTTCCCCTTTTGAAGCATCCTTAGGAAGTATTTGACTAATATCGGTTAAGCCGAGAGTAAGCCTGAATTGAGAGAACTTAGCTTCCTGTAGAGGCTTGGTGAAGATATCGGCCACTTGTTGATCAGTCGGTACGTATTCTAGCCGGATATGCTTCAGCATGACATGTTCCTTGATGAAGTGATGCCTTATGTCGATATGCTTGGTTCTGGAGTGGAGAACCGGATTGTAGGTGATTGCTATGGCACTTGTGTTGTCGCAGAAGATCGGAGACTCATTGGCTATGACACTGAAGTCCGTTAGTTGTTGTTGGATCCAAAGGAGTTGTGAACAACAACTTCCGGTCGTCAGGTATTCAGCCTCTACGGTGGATGTGGCCACCGATGTCTGTTTCTTGCTATGCCATGAGACGACCCGGTCACCTAGGAACTGACATGTTCCGCTGGTGCTCTTTCTGTCAATCTTACAACCTGCATAGTCTGCATCTGAATAACTCGTTAGGTTAAAGGACGAGTCCTTTGGATACCACAAGCCGACATCAGGTGTTCCCTTTAGATACTTCAGTATTCTCTTTGCGGCTGTGTAGTGGGATTGTTTAGGATTTGCTTGGAATCTCCCACACACACCGACTGCAAATAGGATGTCCGGTCTACTCGCGGTTAGGTATAGGAGAGAGCCGATGATGCCTCGGTACGCGATCTGATCTACCGATTGGCCCTCATCATCTTTGTCCAATTTGATCGATGAGCTCATTGGAGTAGCCGCTGAGGAGCATGTGTCCATCCCAAACTTCTTTAGAAGCTCCTTGGTGTACTTAGGTTGGCTGATGAAGGTTCCTTCTTCGAGTTTCTTAACTCGAAGACCTAGGAAGAAACTTAATTCTCCCATCATACTCATTTCAAACTTGTTAGTCATCAGGGTTGAAAACTTATCACACAACTTAGGATCGGTTGAACCGAAAATGATATCATCTACATATATTTGAACAAGTAGGATATGTTCCTTCTTTTCAAATTTGAACAACGTTTTATCCACCGAGCCCATCGTGAAATCGTATGCAATTAAAAATGCGGTTAGTGTGTCATACCAGGCTCTAGGCGCTTGCTTTAGACCGTATAAAGCTTTGTTTAGCCGGTATACATGGTTTGGAAATTCAACACTTTTGAAACCGGGTGGTTGTTCAACATATACCTCTTCACGTAGGTCACTATTCAAAAATGCACTTTTGACATCCATTTGAAAAACCTTAAAGTTTTTGAATGCAACAAAGGCTAGAAAAATCCTAATGGCTTCAATCCTAGCTACAAGGGCAAATGATTCTTCAAAATCAATACCCTCTTCCTGTTTGTAACCTTGTGCCACTAATCTGGCTTTGTTCCTCGTGACCAAACCGTCCTCATTGAGTTTATTTCTAAATACCCATCTTGTTCCTATGACCGGATGATCTTTCGGTCTAGGGACTAGGTACCAGACTTTGTTACTCTCAAACTGGTTTAGCTCTTCTTGCATTCCCAAGATCCAATCCGGATCTGACAATGCTTCATCTATTCTTATAGGCTCAATCTGGGATATAAAAGCGGAATTGAAGTACTCCTCCAGAAGTTGACCCCTAGTTCGAACAGGTTCTGAAGGATCACCTATAATTTGCTCAGGAGGATGTTTAGTGTTTCTTCTGAAATTCGGTTCAGGGATGTCTACCAGATTACCGTTTGTTTGATCAAGGCTAGACATGTCAGTAGGCTGAGCAGAATTGTCAGACCGACCGATTTCCTCGGATTGGACCGAAGTGTCAGCTTCCTGTCGTGGGACAACTTGATCCGGCTGGGTTTCAATATTACCCATATGGTCATGGACAAACCGCCTGAAGACCGGTGTCTCATCTTCACTATCAGAGTGGATATTGTTGTTTTCCAATCTGTTGTGTAGATCAAAGCATGATGCAGTATTACTTTCAACCGATTCATCGAAAACAACGTGAAGTGTTTCCTCCATGGTTAAGATCCTATTGTTGTACACTCTATATGCCTTACTTACTGCTGAGTATCCTAGCATGATCCCAGTATCGATCTTTGCATCAAAAGCAGAAAGATATGTTTTACCATTTATATGAATATAGCATTTACAACCAAAAATCCTGAGGTACCTAAGATTAGGAACCCTGTTAAAATAAACCTCATATGGTGTTTTGTTATGAAACTTGTTAATCAGAGACCGGTTTTGTGTATAACATGCAGTGTTGATAGCCTCAGCCCAAAATTTCTGAGCAATGCCCAAATCGGCTATCATGGACCGTGCGCGGCTTCCTTGAGAGTCCGGTTTCTTCTCTCGGCCAGGCCATTTTGTTGAGGAGTCCTAGCACTAGACAACTCGTGTCTAATACCGGATTCATCAAGAAATGCAGTTAAAGTACTATTGGTAAATTCGGTACCTCGATCACTTCTAATGCTATTAATACGAGTTGATCTTTCATTTTGCAAACGTTTAAGAAGTGTGATCAGGTTTGATGCGGTTTCACTTTTGGATGTTAAGAATATTACCCATGTAAATCTAGAGTAATAATCAATAACTACCATGGTGTACAACATACCTCCTAGGCTAACGACCTGAATCGGTCCAAATAGATCCATGTGAAGGAGATCTAAGCATCGGCTAGATTTGATATTTCCTTTACTTTTAAATGTTGATTTAGTTTGTTTACCCATTTGACATGCTGAACAGACCTTATCCTTGTTAAATACTATGTTAGGGATACCTTCTACTAGCTTTTTACCGCGAATGTAGTTTAAGGTTTTCATGTTTAGGTGGTTTAGTCTTTTATTCCATAACCAGGTTTGATCAGTCTTAGCTATCATGCATATATGGTTTAGTCGTTTTCCAGTGTACTTTGTAGATATTTCCTAGTCTATTTCCGGTTAGCAGTACAATGCCTTGAGAGTTCTTAACTAAGCATGCATGTTTAAGAAATTCTACAGTGTATCCAGCATCACACATTTGACTAATACTTAGGAGGTTAAAACGTAGATTTTCAACCAGAAGTACGTTATCAATAGTTAAGTTACCATGGACAATCTTACCCTTGCCCACAGTTCTACCTTTTGAGTTGTCACTGAAAGTGATTAGTGCACCGGTTTCTATTCTGATGTCGGTTAACAGGTTGTTGTTTCTGGTCATATGCCTGGAGCAACCGCTATCCAAGTACCATTCAGAGTTTCCTAGTCGTTTCATTATATCCTGCAAAATGTACATATTTACAACTACTTGGTACCCACATTCACTTGGGTCCACATGCTATTAGTCCCTTAGGTATCCAAACCTTGATAAACCGGACAACTTTCTTTGCTAATGTTTTAGCCGTCCTTTTGGCACTCGGTTTTGGGTGTCTCGATTTTTCTACAAAGGTCTTAAATGAGGGTGATCTTTGGTTTGACCTATGCGGTTGACGATTGGCTTTCCTACTTTTGAGAATGTCGGCTTTTCTTTTCTCAGGATCAAGCCATTTCTCAGAGTCGGTCGGACCAACATAATTGTACTTTAGTTTCTCTTCCCTATAGTATGCGATCAATTCCTCTTCAGCGGTCAGGGAGCTTTTAAGGAATCTTATGAGAGGAAGGTTATTTCTTGTAAATCTTACTTTCTCTACGGGTTTTTGGTCTTTGGAGCTATCCTTTGTGTATCCTAGGCCGAACATGCAAAAAGGGTGTCTGTAATGACTACACATTTTCTTTACCATATCACTAGATCTCTTATATGCGGCCATCTTATACTGAAGTCGGGCATTTTCCTCTTCGGTCAATTCTCTAGCTGGTTCACTAGGCTGTTCGGTCCTAATTGGTAGTTCAGGTTCTAACTCGGTTTCTATGCTGGGGATTTCATCAGGTTTTGTGACCTCTGGTTCGGTTGTAATTAGTACCTCTAGTTCTATCGGAGTGGGTACTATAGAGTCGGTTCTAAGGTTGAGTTGCTTAGGTAACATGGCGAGCAGGTTCTTATACTCCTCTACCATATCATTTAATGCATTATATAACTTATCTTTGGTAAATTCTTCACAAGAAGAGTCAAATACATGTTCCTCGTTTGCCATAAGACATGTGAGTTCATCATCACTGTCACTGTGAGCCCATAGACTTCCTCCATCATCGGCTATCAGTGCTTTTTGAATCTCACTTCCTTCACCGGTTTGTTGATAATTGTTTCGGTCATTTTGGTAATCCGGTTTCCGATTATCCCTCCTCGGTTTTCTGCATTCCCACTTAAAATGTCCCAAACAGTTGCAGTTATAACACCTTACATTGGATTTGTCACCATAGTTGTAGTTTGTCGGTTGGCTTCTTTTCATAAATCTTCCAAACTTCTGTGCAAGCATAGCCATGGCATCCTCGGTGAACTGTTCGGCGGTTCTAATCGGTGCAGGTGTAGGTACCGGTGCAGGTGCAGGTGGTTCTGTGGATGTGATTAATGCTCTGGTTGATGTTGAGGCTGAGACTTCTTCTTCAGTCCTAGATCTCATTTCGAACTCGTATGCCTTTAGATATTCGAATACATCGTGTAGTTTCATCTTACGTAGGCTTTTTGATTCCCTCATTACCATTGTCTTTATATCCCATGCACTTGGAAGAGATCTCAAGGCTTTCATGATGACCTCTTTGTTGTCATACCTCTTGCCAAGAGTTGCTAGCTCATCTAACACACCTGTGAACCGGTCACTGTACTCCTTCATGGTTTCTCTCGGTTTCATTTTGATGCTTTCAAACTTCTGAGTAGCTACCATTACCTTGTTTTCCTTTGTTCTTTCATTTCCTTCAAAGATCTGAATAACTGTGTTCCATGTCTCCTTCGCGGTTTTGCAGTCTCTGATCTTGCAGTATGTGTTTCTGTCCACACTGTTGGAGATCCGGTTTCTAGCATGATTATCCAGGTTGTTTCTTCTCCTGTCTTCAGCTGTCAATTTCTTTCTGTCCTTATCAATGAATATCGGTCCTTCGGTCAGAATGGATTCCATCTCATCATCCAAGGTGATTAAGTGTAGGTGCATGCGTGCCTTCCAGTTGGCAAAGTCATCACCTTCTAGCATTGGAGGCCTATCGAACGACATGCTTGCTTGAGTATTGAAACTACCTGCTCTGATACCAATTGTTAGGATCTAGGTAGCCGCTGGAGGACCGGGGGTTGGACCGGTTAGCGGTTTTCACTCAAAGGGTGGTGGTTAATCCGGTTAGAGATTAACACCGGGGTTTCAATACTACACAAACTGTCACAAACCCTTGAACTAGGTTCAAGCGCGGAAGAGCTTTGTTTCAGGTTGAAGCAGCACACTTGTATGATAGGCAGAACCGGTTCCGGATGATGAAGGTTAAAGAAAATGATGGGTCGGTTTCGGTAACCTGGTGATTCGGCTTAGTTAAGTAAGTTAGAGCGGTACGGTTAGATAATGGAGCCGATAGAAAGTAAAAGACAAGACCGATTTTATGGATGTTCGGAGATAAAACTCCTACGTCACCCCTTCCTCTCCAATGATGATTGATTAAGTACGTCATTCATTAGTGTATCTCTAATGATGATTGATTTCAATAAGATATAATAGTTTGGATTGTCTTGCATCTTCCACAACCAGGTGGAAATAGTCCCTTCCGGACTATGTCCAAAGCTAATCTTACTAGTCCTTGCATCTGGGTTTGAACCGAATTGATCAGATACTAGGCAGTATGTAAACCTTCCATGAAGAAAAGCATTAGTCTGACCAATGAATGAGAGAGGACTATCTCCAAGCCCAATTATACCGGTGCACTGTTCCTCAACTATCCCAAAATTGTTATGCCCGCACCCTAGAGCAACGTGAGTGATGGAACTGGGCCCAAGTGTATAAGTTTCCTTAAATAGTACCCCATGGGTATATGAATCGCCACCGAAAGTTAGAGCATAGTTACATACTCCATTTGATTTAGTTAAATCACGTTTGTCTTCTAATAACATACACTCATGCTCATAATCTACCAATATTTGAGATGATGCTGACGCATAAGGATTAAATATGGGTAGAGCTTGATGGAAACAATTCTCACATGGAAGGCACTGAATCCATGACACGCTAGACCCCGTGTCCACGTACATCATTTGTTTGACTGGCGGTGTGCCGACGTAAACCTCCATGAGGTACGATAAACCAGGAGAAGGCACAATTGTCGTTTCCATGCTAGTAGTTTCCGCCGAATGGTTGTCGTGGAGTTTCATGATAGATTTCAAATGAGACAAGCGAGAACTAGAACGACTAATGGTTCTTTCCATAAGGTAAGTTCCGTTGACATGTCCATAACGATGGATGAGATTAGTAGTAAAAACTATCGGTTTTGAAGTTGTTGTACTATGAGAATTTGAAATTTGGAATATGAAATAAAAGATATGGTATAAAGATATGATGGTCATTTTTTAAGGTAGATATGATATATTGAATTAAGAAAATATCTTTCAAATTTATGGAAGGTAGAATTAAGGTTAAAATAAAATTTGATTTACAAAATATTACAGTAATATTTATATTAATTTTAAATTATATTTAACTTATAAATGAGATCATTTGGAACATTAATTTATTTGTAATATTATTAATTTTATTATTTCATATTTAAAAATTTGTTATTCTTAACAAATTTGAACAGTTTAAGTTTATAAATTTTTTGTTTTTATATTTTTGTAACAATAAATAAAAGATAGTTTAAAAATAATTGTTGCACTGTAATTTGAATTTTTCAAAAGTTTGAAATTAGGACATTAATAATTTTTAATTATCTGAATTTGTTTTCAAATAAACATTTTTTCACATACTTTAATATGATATATTTTTGTTAAATAATTATTAAATGTCATCTATTTCATTGAATTAAAAATAAAAATTGTGTAATTTAAATTTCAACCATCATATAATAAATAAAAATACTCATTTAGACTTAATATATATATATATATATATAACTAATTTATTTAGACGTAAAATTATAAAAAAAAATCTAAAATGAATATAGTATTAAAAATTAACTTTTTTATTCTTCATTCTTAATTTAGTTTAGACTTATTTAACTTTTATATTTATTATTATTTTTTTTATTATTATTTTAAATATATATATATATATATATGAGAATTGATTAGGCGGGGGAATTTAGTGAGGAAATTTGGTGAGGGAATGACTTGGCATAATCTTATTATATGAAAAAATCAAATAATTTCTCTCTTTTCTCTCACTTTTACATTTTCTAACCAATGAAGTCAATTCCTCACCAAATTTCCTCTCTCTATCACTCCTCATATATATATATATATATATATATATATATTAAAAAATTAAAAAACTTGATAAAATATTAAGATAATATTTTTTCGGGAGATTCTTTTATAATTTTCGGTTCCAAGAAAATCATAAATTAATAATTCATAGAAAATGAAAAATATATATTACACTATATTGAAATATGATTCAATAATTGTCTAGTTTCCTTTAAAGTTCAAGTCTATTTGGAGCTCATACCTAACTTTTTTATTGCATCCAATAACTCAAATGTTTTTTTTTTGTATTGTATCATAAAATTGTGAAGAGTATTCGACGCCATAAGTACTTCCTTTCGCGTAATAGACTTCAAAGACACCGTATCATATTCGTTGTCATCCTCTGCATTGTTCTCAATAATAATACCCACAATATCTTCTAAACTCTAAATCTTTAAACATGATTTATTTTCACCTGAACACTATTCTTTTTTTCTTAATTAATTTTTTTTCCTTATTATATATATACACATATATATAATTAAGTTTTTTATTCATTATATCTTTTATCTATTATTTCATTATTTTTTTATTAATTTAATATAAATATATATTAAATTATAAAAATAATTTTACTTTATTATTTAATTTAAATTTCTAAAATAAATTATTAAAAAGTTATTTTTATAACTTTTGTATATTTATTATTTATATAATTAACTAATTTCTTTTTTCATTATATATTTTATATATGATTAAATATTTATATATATATATATATATATACATACAATTATAAATTAAATTTAATAATCATAAGTGGTTTGATGGTTAAAATGTTCACCTATCATATTTGAGACCAGAGTTTGAGTCATATTTAATGCCAAGTTATAAATAATAAAACGAAATTAATGGTACATGTGGATACTTGATGTGATGGTCACTAGTAGAAAAAGAAGTATCAGTAAGGGCGAAAACCGTTACTGAAAGCATCGAATGCCGTTATTGAAACATAATTGTAACGACAAATAAAACCGTTACCAATCGTTACTAAAAAATACGTTACAGAAACTTCACAGGTATCAGTAACGGCTTTCGAAAACCGTTATTGATAGTAAAGGAACAACAATAACAGTTCTAGCCGACTTAAAACCGTCACAGAAACTTCACAGGTATTAGTAACGGTTTTCGAAAACTGTTACTGATAGTAAAGGAACAACAGTAACGGTTCTAATATTTAAAGTCAAGTAATAATATTATTAAGCAAAAGTTTATTTTGGTGGAATATTAGTTATTTTTAAATTAAGATTTTAAATATATTTTATTTAGTGTTAGTCACGAAATTAGTAATATGAGAGGACGGTTGGGAAATGCCAAAAAGGTAACATCGATATAAAATGTTCTAAATAAAGCCTAATAAAAGATTAATTAGAAAATGTTCAAAACGAGGTCACAATATTAGTAAATTAGAAATTTAATTTGGTAGAATATTAGTTGTTTTTAAATTATTTAACTATATTTTTATTTAACCATTATTAATATTATCTTTGAAAGATAATATAATAGTATGCGTGAGTCCTAATTTTATGGTTCGAAGAGAGATTGTTAGTCACGAGGATCGAGATTAATAAATTAAAATTTTATTTTGTTAGAATATTAGTTGTTTTTAAATGAAAAATTAAACTATATTCTTATTTAACCATTATCAATATTATTTTTGAAAAATATGATATCATATTATCGATTTTGAAGTTGTTGTATTATGGGAATTTGAAATTTGGAACATGAAATAAAATATTATGATTATTGTATGGTATAAAGATATGATGGTCATTATTTAAGGTAGAGATAATATATTAAATTAAAAAAATATCTTTGAAATTTATAAACTATAGAATTAAGATTAAAGTAAAATTTAATTTACTAAATATTACAGTAATATTTATGTTAATTTTAAATTAAATTTTACTTATAAAATGAGATCATTTGGAACATTAATTTATTTGTACTATTATTAATTTTATTATTTTATATTTAAATTTGTTTTATTCTTAACAAATTTGAACAGTTTAAGCTTATATATATATTTTTTATTTTTTTAACAATAAAAGAAGATAGTTTAAAAATAACTGTTGTGCTCTAATTTGATTTTTTCAAAAGTTTGAAGTCAGGACTTTAATAATTTTAATTATCTGAATTTGTTTTCTAATAAACATTTTCTTACATACATATGATATATTTTTGTTAAATAATTATTAAATGTCATATATTTTATTGAATTAAAAATAAAAATTATGCAATTTAAATTTAAAGCATCATATAATAAATAAATAAAACTCATTTACACTTAATATAACTAATTTATTTAGACGTAAAATTATAAAAAAAAATAAAATCTAAAATGAATATAGTATTAAAAATTGGGTCATTTATTCTTCATTCTTAATTTAGTTTAGGCTTATTTAACTTTTTAATTTATTATTTTTTTCTATTTTTATTATTTTAAATATATATATATTATAATACAGTACATAGTAGAAACTCTTTAAAATAATATATTGTAAATTAATAAATTTTCTAAAATAATAAATTTGTCCGATATGACTTAGGTCAATGTAAAAATTGAAAAACTTGATAAAATATTAAAATAATATTTTTCGAGAGATCCTTTTATAATTTTCGATCCCAAAAAATCATAAATTAATAATTATAGAAAATGAAAACATATAGTACATTTTATTGAAATATGATTCAATACTTGTCTAGTTTTCTTTAAAGTTCAAGTCTATTTGAAACTCATATCTAACTTTTATTGCATCCAATAACTTAGGTGATGTAATTTTGTATTGTATCATAAAGTTGTGAAGAGTGTTCGACGCCATAAATGCTTCCTTTCACGTAATATGCTTCAAAGTAGGGATGATAATTTGAAACCGCCCCGTGAAAAACGAATCGAATTGTCCTGTTTGGGACGTTTTTTCCCCAAAATCGAACGAGGATGGAGCGGGGATGATATTTGTATCCCCGCCCCGATCTCACCCCGTTTCTACCCCGAACACTATAAATATAATTAAATATATTAAATCACCATTATATTTATTTATTCACTATATTTTATAAGAGTTTTAAGTTAATTTCTTTATAAAAATATAAACTTTCAATATATTTCAATATATATTATATTAAAAAAATTCGTTTATATAATTTTATTTTACAATTTTATTATTTTTTAAAATAATATTTTATTAACGGTGCTCCGCGGGTATTCCCCGAAATTAAATAAAATCGAACGGGGCGGGGATGGTATTAAAAAAATCTCCGAAACAAAAATGGTGCGGAGATGGTAAATGCATTCCCCGCCTTGAACCGCCTCATTGCCATCCCTACTTCAAAGATACCGTATCATATTCGTCGCCATCCTCTGCATGGTTCTTACCGACAATATCTTCTAAACTCTAAATTTCTGAACATGATTCATTTTCACCTGGGTAGTTCATTATATTTTCGATATCTATCTTTATATATATATATATAAATAATTAAATAATGATGCTTAAAATTTTGAGCTCAATAGAATCATCCACATATTTTCCAAGTCAACAAGTATTTTAATTCTCATTTCTTACTCTCTTTCTTAATTAAAATTTTTTCTTTAATTAATTTATTTTATTCATTATATCTTTTATCTATTATTTCATTATTTTAAATTTTTAATTAATTTAATATAATTATATATTAAATTTTAAAAATAATTTTACTTTATTCTTTAATTAAAATTTCCAAATAAATTATTAAAAAAATATTTATATACTTTCAATATATTTATTATTTATATAATTAATTAATTTTCTTTTTTTCATTATATATTTTATATATGTTTAATTAACGATGATTAAAAATTTATATATATATATATACAATTTTAAATTAAATTTAATAATCACAAATAGTTGGATGGTTATAATGTTTACCTTTCATAATTGAAATGTGTGTAAATTTGTGGTGGATGGAAATGTCAAAAGTAAAGGTAAGATAACATATGTGTATATGTGTATCCATATGTAAATGCGTATATGTAAATGCATATGTGAATTTATTGTTTTGATAAAAGTATTTGTACAAATTACTCAAAGAATATGAGAGATCAATTAAAGAATACTTCAAATAATGAAGTAATAATATTAGTAAGTCAAAGTTTATTTTGGTGAAATATTAGTTGTTTTTGAATTAAAATTTTAAATATATTTTATTTAGTGTTAGTCACGCAATTAGTAATATGAAAGGACGGTTAGGAAATGTCAAAAGGGTAATATCGATATAAAATGTTCTAAGTAAACCCTAATAAGAGATCAATTAGAGAATGTTCAAAAACAAGGTTACAATATTAGTAAATTAAAATTTTAATTTGGTAGAATATTAATTGTTTTTAAATTATTCAACTATATTTTTATTCTTAAAGAATTTGAATAGTACAAACGGTCAAAAATGAGAAGGGGGATAATCAGTCTTTAGTCTTTGCTTTACCTTTCTGTCCTAACTTTCTATCTTAACCTAAGACTAAGTTTAGTCTTCATTCTCATTTTAATTTAGACATATTTAACTTTTATTATTTCTTTATTTTATTTTTATTATTTTTTAAATATATATTATAATACAATATAGATAAATCAAATTATAAAAGTTCAAATGTAAAGTTACATTTTTTTTTTGTAAATATATAAAAATAAATGTTTTAATTATTTTAAATATATATATAAATATAAACGTGGACAACATAATAAAAAAATTGTTTTTATTTAAAAGAGAAAAAATAATAATTAATATATATAATCGTTTTTAACAAATATTAGTATTGTTCTATAATCTCTAGAGAAGTTGAAAAGATTAGACCTCTCTAATTGCCTTTTTTAGTATTAAAGATGGCTTGTCTTTTTTTCAAAATAATATTAATAATTCAGACACTTTTTTCTTATATTTTGTTTTTGAATAAAAGGATAAAATTGAAAAATGTGTTTGGGTTCACAATTTGTGTTCTTTCGTCAACATATTTTAGTATATCATTGGTGCTAAATTACGATACAATATTCATGGTGGGGTGGTTCTTCAATTAGTTTTTGGGATGACATTTTGTGTAGTGTCGAAAATCTAGCTACGACGTATCATGAGCTTGCTTCCATTGATATATGTAGAAATAACATAGTTAAAGAAAAGTTTGATTCGGTCTAGTATTTTTGCTAGTCGAATTATATATAGAAGTCGAATTATATATAGAAGGAGATTAAATATTATGGAGACTTCGTCCCATAATAAAGTTTTACTTTGGGTAGGACGCAAGCAAGTGTCACCGTCTAAACAAGACGTTATGCGTTGACAAAATATTAATAGTTTCTATGTGAGGCATTGCTATAAAGTGTTCGCTAGGATGATTCCATGTAATTTTTGTTGAGAAAAACTTTGGGAGTCAAAAATTTCATCAAATATCTCATTTTTTGGATTAGTGTTATTCACGGTGTAGTTCTTACGGATGATATGTATGAAAAAGTTGTGTTATAGCTAGTCGTATATATGTGACACGAAAAAAATTGAATCAGTAATTCACTTACTTTTGCATTGTCGATGAATGACTAATATTTGGAGTCTTTTGTGAAGTATTATTGAGATTAATTGGGTGATGTCCGAATCTTTGGATAATTACTGAGAAATTTGGATTGATGCACTTGATATATCGATCATACATATTTGAGTTACCATCCTAATTATTTTTTGGTGAACTATCTGGTTGTAGAGAAATTGTCGAACTTTTAATGATTGTAGTCGTCCAATGCGTATCATTTATAATACTATTATTATTACGTTTTCTGATATTCGTTTAGGAAACCAAAAAAGTTTGTCAATGAGTTAATAATTCTTTTCGATGATTTACGAGTTCGATAACTTAGTAAGTATTTTTTCTTTTTATATATTTTTTGTCGTTGTGTGTTTAAATAATTTTTTATTTTTATTTTTAATATATATGAACTTTTTAAGAATAATAATAATATTTGGTATATGAGTTCTTTATGTTTGGATTGATGCACTTGATATATCGATCATACATATTTGAGTTACCATCATAATTATTTTTTGGTGAACTATCTGGTTGTAGAGAAATTGTCGAACTTTTAATGATTGTAGTCGTCCAATGCGTATCATTTATAATATTATTATTATTACGTTTTCTGATATTCGTTTAGGAAACCAGAAAAATTTGTCATTGAGTTAATAATTCTTTTCGAGGATTTACGAGTTCGATAACTTTTTAAGTATTTTTTTCTTTTTATATATTTTTTGTCGTTGTGTGTTTAAATAATTTTTTATTTTTATTTTTAATATATATAAACTTTTTAAGAATAATAATAATATTTGGTATATGAGTTCTTTATGTTTGGATTGATGCAGTTGGTATATCGGTCATACATATTTGAGTTACCATCCTAATTATTTTTTGGTGAACTATCTGGTTGTAGAAAAATTGTCGAACTTTTAATGATTGTAGTCGTCCAATGCGTATCATTTATAATACTATTATTATTACGTTTTCTGATATTCGTTTAGGAAACCAGAAAAGTTTGTCAATGAGTTAATAATTCTTTTCGAGGATTTACGAGTTTGAAAATTTATTAAGTATTTTTTTTCTTTTTATATATTTTTTTGTCGTTGTGTGTTTAAATAATTTTTTATTTTTATTTTTAATATATATGAACTTTTTAAGAATAATAATAATATTTGGTATATGAGTTCTTTATGTTTGAATTGTTTTAATTTGTGTGTTTCATGGTTAATATAATAATAATAATAATAATAATAATAATTATTTTATTGATGGTAGGATTGTGAACTTAAAAAAATGTTTGTTTAGTAAGCCAAAACCATGGTAATAAAGGAATGTGAAAAATATAAGAAATAAAATATATAAATTTAATTCTTTATTATTTAATTTATTTAAAATAAACTAAATATATGTTTTTATAAGAACATTTATGTAAATAAATATAGTAATAAATAATAAATATAATCTTTTTATATTTTAAAATTATAATATATTTTAAAACAACATTAATATAAATATTTAAATATTCAATATATATATATATATATATATATATATATATATATATATATATATATATATATATATATATATATGAGTAATGATAGTGAACGCCAACACAAAAATAGAATATTCCCTTTAAACACTGAATATTTTCTCTCTTCTTATTAATTAATTTCTCTCTATCTCTACGAATTAATTAATTTATCTCTCTTATCGCTAATTAATTTATTTAAATCCTAAAATCTAAACTCTAAATTCTAAATACTAAACCCTAATTAATATATTTAAGTTAGTTTAGTTGAATTATACATTTATCAAAGAAATGAGTGAAAAAAAATTAATTTATTAATAATTAGTTACCTATGGTGGAGAGAAAATAATTAATAGTGAGAATAGAAATATTAGATAAACATTTATAAGTAATAAAATTAAAAAATATTAATAAGTTAATAGAAAAAAATAATAAGAAAAAGAAAAAAGAGAGCATAAAGAATAAATAATATTTGATAAATAAAGGAATTGAAAATTCATAAAAATATAAAAAATAAAAAATAAAAGAGATAAATTCATAATACAACTAAACATGATATTAATTAAGGTTTATGATTTAGAATTTAGTGTTTAGAGTTTAGAATTTAGGGTTTAGGGTTTAGAATTTAGAAATTAGTGTTTAGGTTTATCGAAAAAAAAATTAATTAATAAATACAACCTATTTTGTTTTATTTAAACATATTATTAAAATATGTAATGTGAGAGTTTGTGGTAAAATGTTGAGTTATAAATATAAAAGAAATGAGTGAAATAATTAAACGTGAGAATATGGATAAATTAATCAGTAAAAGTAGAAAGAAAAATTAGATAATAAGAGGAGAGAATATTCGGTATTTAAAAGAAATATTCTGTTTTCGCGGATTTTATAGTTGCAATAACTCTTATCATAATAGCAGTGTATGAATATATTTTTGTGTTGTAAACCTTTTTTTATATTAAAAGTATTTTGTATAATGCAACTAAATAAAGTCATCGTAAAGATTTTGACAATTAACTAATAGATTGTACATGATCTTAAAGTGTTTCAAATATATTGTACCTATCTTAAAATGAATTATGATTATTTTTATTATCATAATTTTGTTTATAAATAAAATAGAAATTATTAATTAAAAATATTTAAACTTATTATTGCCATAAACATGTGTGAAAAACTTGCAAAATAAATTTACTACTTGTAAATGTAAATCTTTATTAACCATTATCATTACTTATTATTAATTATATTTTTAAAATTTTTAATTTTAATTTTTAAAAATAATCAACATTTTTATTTAAAAACAACATTGATATTCATAACTTATCATTTCTTACGTAATAACTATTATTTTATCTATTAAATAAGTAATTTATTTATATCATTATTATTTACTTTTTTTCTTCAAAATATAATTATTAATTATTTTTACTAATTATATATATATATTATATTATATTATATTATATTATATTATTTTTTATAGATTTTACATTATTTTTTATTTGTTCTCTTTTTATTTTTTCCTTTATTTTTTTTATATTTTTACTTTTTTTAAATTTTATTTATTTTAATACAACAAATATACTTATACATTCTTTATTTAAAAAACCCAAAAGGCCAATATGCCCATGAGGCCTTTTGGATTCAACGAGTTGAGTTGGCTAGCGGGTCGTGGAGCTGGCAGGTTTGGAGCGGGTTAAAACCGAGTTTCTAGGAAAAGAACTCCAATCACTTTAATTTGTGTGTTAGATGGTCAATATCATTTTTTTAGAAAACCGTTAAAATCATTTTAATAATATTTTTAGAAGTTTTTCGTCGCATGGTTGTTGGGGAGTTTCATGATGGATTTTAAACGAGACAAGCGAAAACTAGAACGAATGATGGTTCTTGCCAAAAGATCAGTTTCGTTAACATATTTGTTATACAATGTCAATTTTTATGAATCTCGGTGGATGAGATCAGTAGAAAAAACTATCGATTTTGAAATCGTTGTATAATAAAATTTTGAAATTTAGAACCTGAAATAAAAGACTAGAATGATATGGTATAAAGAAATATTGATAATTTTTTATGTAGAGGTGATATATTAAATTAAAAATTGAAAATATATCTTTGAAATTTACCGAGGTTGAAATTAAAATTAAAGTAAAATCTGATATACTAAATATTAGAGTAATATTTATGTTAATTTTAAATTAGATTTTACTTATAAATTAGATCAATTGGAGTATTAATTTATTTGTACTATTAGTACTTTTATTGTTTTAAATTAATCTTTTTTTATTCTTAACAAATTTGAACAAATTATCTTATAAATTTATTCTTTTTTTAGACGGATTAAATAAACAATGGTTGTGCTCTAATTTGATTTTTTCAGTTTAAAGTCAGGACATTAAATTTTAATTAACTGAATTTTGTTTTTCTAATAAACATTTTTTTACATACTTTAACATAATATATTTTTGTTAAATAATTATTAAATGTTATATATTTAATTGAATTAAAAATATAATAAATGGAAAAAAACATTTAGATTTTTTTTAGAGAATAGTTAATACTATTTATTAAAAATCTCAAAAATTGAAGGATTAAAAATCAAATCTAGACCAACCTAATTATGATTAAATGATGACAATTAAAAGATTCTAAAGAAACTTATTAGTAACATTTGTAAAAACAAATAAACAGAGATTACAAACAAAAAAATCACAATAAAAAATATATCATAAGTTCATAACTACCCCAATTAGGGTGTTTACTTCCATATAAACTTGTTGCGTTATAAAGTCTTTTCCCCCTTCCCCTTGCGATGCAAGAAGATTGAATTGAAGAAGATGATGAAGCTTGTTTATTCCCATGGTGTAATCTTTCTTTGTACGAACCCGTGCTAATCTAATAGAAATAGTTCTTTTTCAGGACTTCTTATATTTGTTGTCATCTACTTGAATTTCAGGATTTTGCATTCGTTTTCTTCAGGTTAGCTTTGGTATCCTCTACATCAGTCTTGATATCCTCTGTTTCAGCTTGATTAGTCTGAGTATTTTCTTCTACTACAACTTGACTTGTTTGAGAATTAACTTCCTCCTTCTTTCTTAAGCTCTTTTTAGTACAACATTTATCCTCTTCTTAATCAGAGTTTCTTTACCCTCTTTTCTTTAATCACATTCTTCTCTTCCTTTTAGAGTACTCATTGGCTTCAACTTCATACTCTTCCTCCACATTTTTCTCTATGATGTTAGACTCATCTATTTTATTTACCTACTTTTTTTATCTTCTTCCTTAGCTTGAGCACACATTTCATGTTGGCATGTTGGAAAATATTACAGAATGAAAACTTGTGTGACCTCCACTCATAAGTGATTTCCATGATAGTATTTTTTTTTTCTTGTCAATCACTATCATTTTATCTGGCAATGTGCTTTGAGGATGCACATCAATGTTAATTCTAGCAAAGAAAATATGTTCTCCTCCTTTGGTAATTGGGTCCATATATAAAGGTCTACCAAATAAACCTGCTAAAAGATTTTAAGTTATACATGTGTGTAGGAATATTCTAAAGTTTGAACCATATTTGACTTGTTTCCTTAGGTTTTCTTAATAAGTTCAAATCTTCACACCATCTTTCTAACTCCATGCAGCTGAATCCAATATATGTATGCTCATTTTTTAGAATTTCATTCAAATTTGATCATTTCTTGAATTTCAGAAAATAGAGATCATGTACATTTTATTCTGTTCATTTTCCTTCCATTGCTTCATAAGTGTCTCTTTTAAGGTGAAAAAACGGGTAAAATAATCTTGTTTGTCCGATCCGTATTAAATTCAAATTAAATTTATTCAATTTGTAATCCAAATAATTTTACTAAATAATACGGATAGAATATGGATTGGATTGAATATAGTTTGAACAATCCATACTAAAAATATTTATATATTTGTAAATGTCAACTTAAAATTATTTAATAATTTTAAATTAATTAGATTATTCAAATCAAATCCGTATTAAACTTAATCCGAATTTAATCCAAATCGAAAGTTAATCCCACTACGTTATTATTACGACGATACAAAAAAATCTCTTACAGAAAATCAATGAAAGTGGTCGATGAACTTATTGATCTTGAACACTCATATTGTTGTCGTCACTCATATTGTTGTCGTCTGAAGTTCATTCGTCTTCTTCTGTTGTTCACTCTTCAGTCCAATCAGTACCATTTTTTACACAGCCTCTCACGTATCATTTTGATATACGAGTCAGTTTTTGAGGGTCATTACTCGGATTGATTTGTGAATTTCTTAACTAGTTATTTGGTTAACTGTTAGCCTATAGAATGTCATGTCAGTAATTAGTATGTTAGTTTGTGTTAGACTGTTATTTTAGTAATTAGGTTAAATGTAAAAATATATATACTAATTGCTAAGAAGTAATCATGTCACAAACTCACAAGAGAGACTAAATTGATTGGCTATGATACCAATTGAAAATTGAGTAATTTGATAAGTTCGAGTAAAATCACCTGATTCTTGGTTTAAAAGTTTATTTTCTTTATTTTTTTTAAAATGACATAACGTCGTTAAATAAAAAGATCTTAAAAGTGTAGGATTCAAACTTCAGAAAAAAAAACAAGCCGAATGAGAATAAAAGTTAAAGTACAAAAACAACGAAACTTAGAGCGATTTGAAATCAAAAGTAAGAGTGATTTTCTCATATTCAATACTCTTAAATCATGTTTTAAAGAAGTGCAACTTGAATGGCTATTAACATCTCTGTCTTAAAAGTTTTATGTTTTCAGTTGCTGAATTTTTTTTCAAGAATCATTTGTTAATATTTTGTTTTCTAATATCCATCATCTGAATAATCTCCTAGAATTGTTATCAATCAAACAGTAGTCTCTTAAATTTTAGTTTCAATTTTCAGCATTTTTTTTAGATGCTCTTGGATCAAGAGTGTATAGCATGATTGTTCATATAACCATGATGCTCTTTGAATTTTTTTAAGGTCAATGGAATAATAACAGCGAAATGCTGAAAATCGCGCTACTTTCAAAATGTTGCTATTCAAACGTCCAATTATACTAAAAGTTTTATAGTATGCAATTTTTTTGACATTATTTTTGAGCGAGTCACCAAGTTAGGAATACTAATATAGAGAACAAAAATACAACAAATTTATTTAAACTAACTATTTTATTATATTACCATTTAAACCATTACAAAAAAAGTTTCAAAAAATGTGATGGTAAACCACATGAATTATTTAAACGATCAATCAATTTGTCTAAATACCCTATAAAAATTTCTGCCTAATTTATATATTATTAGATAGATATTTCTGAGAGATACAGAGAAAGTTCCGAATTGAGAATGACAACAAAATCACAAATAATTATTATATTACCATTTAAACTATAATAAAAAAAATCATAAAAAATGTAACATTAACTAAAGAATTTGGTTGAACAGATGTTTTAGGCCTTCTTACATGAATTAGACAAAACGATCAATCAATTTGTATAAATACCCTAAAAAAGTTTATACACAATATATTTTAAAATAGACATTTTCGAGAGATACACTGAAAACTTTGATATGACTCAATCCTGAGTTAAGAATGACTATATTATTACCATTTAAACCGTAACAAAAAAAAAAGTTCACCAAAATGTGACAGTAACCAATTGGCTGGAAAGATGTTTTTGCCTACTTACATAAATTACTTAAATGATCAATCAATTTTTTTAAATAACTTATAAAAGTTAATGCCCAATATATTTTTTAAATAGAACTTTGTTTGAGAGGAACAAAGAAAGCTTTGAATCATATCAATCATGAGTTGTGAATTACAACCAAATCGGGTGTATCTTTTTGCCTACTTACACGAATTACTTAAATGGTCAATCAATTTTTCTAAATACCTTATAAAAGTTAATGCCTAATATATTTTTAAATAGAAATTTTTTTGAGAGAAACAAAGAAAGGTTTGAGTCATATTAATAACGAGTTATGAATTACAACAAAATCACGTGTATCTATTATATTACCATTTAAACATTAACAAAAAAAATCACAAAAATGTGAAAGGTTCTTCATCTGTTTTTATTGTTTTAAATTTCTTCACGAAAATTATTTTAGATAACTATGAGTAAGTATAAGAATAAGAAGAAATAATGTTATACAGCTTAAGAATTTCATGAATAAATATTTAATTTCCTTAAATTGATACTAAAAATTTAATATTCTAATATTAACAATAACATACTAAATACTAGTCATTCAAATGATATACAAATGATTTGAGAAGAAGACTCCAATGACCAATTAAAATCATAAGAACATGAGAAATTCTTAAGTTCAAAAAATAATTTTTCATCTCAATTCTTTAAACTAAATATTAAACTAAATTCTAAATAAAATTCATAAAATTTAATCCCAATACATACATTTAAAATTGGAAAAAATTCACATAGATTTAGACGCATGTACTTGTACAATTAACTCATTTAAACGTATATACTAGTAACTAGTAATAATGATTATTTATATATTCTATCAAAAATAAACTTATTTAACTTCTATTTACTAACATAATTATTTATTTTTTATTTATATATTTATTAATTAATTATTAATATATTTTTTATTTCCTTCTTTTTCATTAATTAATCACTCTATACTTCTATTTTTTTAATAAAAATTCTTATTATTCATATATATAGTATTTATTAATTATTTTAATATATATAAATGATCATTTATCATTAATTATTTTAAATTTATATTTCTTCTTCTATATATTTTCTTATATTAACATTAATTATTAATTTTTTTTAAAATTGTTTAGTCTCAGTGGTTGAATATAAAAGTGACTTATTCCTTCAACAACAACAATCTTTCAACACAAAAATAAATAAATTAATAATTAGAAATTAGAAAATAATAGAAACTCATTAATCAAACAAAAAATGAGTAATGATCAAATATTAAACAAAACAATATTTCTTTCTATTTCTATTATATAAGTAATGAATTAAAAATTAAATAAAAATTTATTTTATTTTCTAACCCTGATGTTAATTTAATTAAAAAATTAAAATTATAAAAATTAAAATATAATTAAATCTTAATATTATTCTATATTATTCTATATTATTATATATTACAGATACCATCAATATTGGTATGAAAAGCATGAATAAAAAATTATGGTAATAAAATGAATTACTATAATAATAATAATAAAAGAGGTCTAATTAACTCTCATCAATTTGGATTTATAGATTTTCTGAACTATTTCAGCATTATTAAGAAGTGATTTAAATAATTTTAAAACAATATTTATAAATATTAAAAAAATTAAACAAATAACTTATTAAAATAATTAGTATTATTAAATTATTATTTCATAATAATTAAAAATAAAAATAAAATATGAACCTAAATTAAATTAAATTAAATTTAAATCTTATCTATAAACAATTACTTTTGTTTACTTTGTATATATGTAAACAAATATTTGTTTTCCTTTTTTAATTATACATTCTTTATTTAACCATTAATTTACTTTTTAATTATACATTTTTTTTTAATTTGAAAGTTAAAAGTTCTTATAAAATTGTTGACCCTTGTAAATTTATAAAATTAAGAATTTATTTTAAATTTAAGAGTTTAATTTAAAATAATATTAGTTATATATTATTATTTTAGACTATTATTTTTATATATAATTAAATATAAAATTTGATAGAAACTGTGATTTCGGTTGAAATGAGTAGTGGTCTATATTTCGATTTTTTTTTGGACTATTTGATTCGAAATGAACAGTTGAACGTTCAGTAATCGCGGTCCACAAATGTGTTTACTATACCACGTTATTATTACGGCGATAAAAAAATCTCTTCTAAAACCAATCAAAACGGTTGGTGAACTTATTGATCTTTTTGAACACTCATCAATTTTCTTATTTATGTTGATATTTACGTTTACATATATACCTATTGAATATATTAATTAGAAGAGACAATATAACTTCTTTTCGATTGCATTTTTCGATGAATCTCAATTCTTTAAACAAATTCTAAATAATCCTTCATAAAGTTTAGGCCAAATTCATACATTTAAAAAAATTGTCTCCTTTTTTATTTATATTAATTTGGATATTTTGTTTGAAAACATAAAACTAAAAGATAATCTAAGTAAATAGTTGTCCATCCAACAAATATATAAAAGTCTAATCACAAAGTCAATTCACATCACGTATTAAAAAACACGACTTTATTCTCAATAAAAAAAAACATTAAGTTAATTTGTGGGTGTAGATGATAGAAAGTGCTGAAAAATAAAAATAAAATAAAAGCTCTTGTTTAATATATTATTAAAATAGATTGTAATAGGAGAGCGATCCCTAAACAAATAAAAAAAAGAAAGAAAATTAATCTTATTATTGGAGTCTCTCTTCTATGAGACTATGGCATTACATGGGTTGAACAATCAGTTGGATCAAAAGAGACCATCCGACGGTGAATATCAATTCCAATTGAGAAGTCTATTTGTGCTCGGTTCCCCAATATGGATAAAGCATTATCTCGTTTTATTGCCAGACACACCTTATTTTCGTCGTATATAATAAAAGTGTTCTTCTTTGACAAATCTAATTCAGCGCCATCTTCAAATTGGAGGGTGATTATAGGGATACTGGTGTTAATTTCATAGCAAAGTTCATTACGAACATTTAATGCTCTTTTACCAATCTTTTGTCTTAATGCAAACACCAATTTGTGATACGCGTAGCTGGGAAAATAGCTTAGAGTAGAGCCTGTGTCCAACATGAATTTAGCGGTTTGTCCTCCTCGCATTTGAATTACTGTATCTCCAATGATGATTGATTTCAATATGATATAATAGTTTGGTTTGTATTGCATCTTCCACAACGAGGTGGAAATAGTCCCTTCCGGACTATGTCCAAAGCTAATCTTACTAGTCCTTGCATCTGGGTTTGAACCGAATTGATCAGATACTAGGCAGTATGTAAACCTTCCATGAAGAAAATCATCAGTCTGACCAATGAATGAGAGAGGACTATCTCCAAGCCCAATTATACCGGTGCACTGTTCCTCAACTATCCCAAAATTGTTATGCCCGCACCCTAGAGCAACGTGAGTGATGGAACTGGGCCCAAGTGTATAAGTTTCCTTAAATAGTACCCCATGGGTATATGAATTGCCACCGAAAGTTAGAGCATAGTTACATACTCCATTTGATTTAGTTAAATCACGGTTGTCTTCTAATAACATACACTCATGCTCATAATCTAGCAACATTTGAGATGATGCTGACGCATAAGGATTAAATATGGGTAGAGCTTGATGGAAACAATCCTCACATGGAAGGCACTGAATCCATGACACGCTAGACCCCATGTCCACGTACATCATTTGTTTGACTGGCGGTGTGCCGACGTAAACCTCCATGAGGTACGATAAACCAGGAGAAGCCACCATTGTCGTTTCCATGCTAGTAGTTTCCGCCGAATGGTTGTCGTGGAGTTTCATGATGGATTTCAAATGAGACAAGCGAGAACTAGAACGACTAATGGTTCTTTCCATAAGGTAAGTTCCGTTGACATGTACATTGTACGATGTCAATTTTAGTGAATCTCGATGGATGAGATTAGTAGTAAAAACTATCGGTTTTGAAGTTGTTGTACTATGAGAATTTGAAATTTGGAATATGAAATAAAAGATTAGGATTATTGTATGGTATAAAGATATGATCGTCATTTTTTAAGGTAGAGATGATATATTGAATTAAGAAAATATCTTTCAAATTTATAGAAGGTAGAATTAAGGTTAAAATAAAATTTGATTTACTAAATATTACAGTAATATTTATATTAATTTTAAATTATAATTAACTTATAAATGAGATCATTTGGAACATTAATTTATTTGTAATATTATTAATTTTATTATTTTATATTTAAAAATTTGTTATTCTTAACAAATTTGAACCGTTTAAGTTTGTAAATTTTTTGTTTTTATATTTTTTGTAACAATAAATAGAAGATAGTTTAAAAATAATTGTTGTACTGTAATTTGAATTTTTCAAAAGTTTGAAATTAGGACATTAATAATTTTTAATTATCTGAATTTGTTTTCAAATAAACATTTTTTCACATACTTTAATATGATATATTTTTGTTAAATAATTATTAAATGTCATCTATTTCATTGAATTAAAAATAAAAATTATGTAATTTAAATTTCAACCATCATATAATAAATAAAAATACTCATTTAGACTTAATATATATATATATATATATATATATATATATATATATATATATATATATATATATATATATATATATATATATATATATATATATATAACTAATTTATTTAAACGTAAAATTATAAAAAAATATCTAAAATGAATATAGTATTAAAAATTAACTTTTTTATTCTTCATTCTTAATTTAGTTTAGACTTATTTAACTTTTATATTTATTATTATTTTTTTTATTATTATTTTAAATATATATATATATATATATATATATATATATATATATATATGAGAAATGATTAAGCGGGGGAATTTAGTGAGGAAATTTGGTGAGGGAATGACTTGGCATAATCTTATTAGCTAAAAAAATCAAATAATTTCTCTCTTTTCTCTTTTTCCTCCCACTTTTACATTTTTCAACCAATGAAATCATTTCCTAACCAAATTCCCTCTCTCTATCACTCCTCATTTAGAAACTCTGTAAATTAATATTCGGTAAATTAATAAACTCTCTAAAATAATAAATTTGTCCGGTCCCAACTTAGGCCAATATAAAAAATTGAAAAACTTGATAAAATATTAAGATAATATTTTTTCGGGAGATCCTTTTATAATTTTCGGTTCCAAGAAAATCATAAATTAATAATTCATAGAAAATGAAAAATATATATTACACTCTATTGAAATATGATTCAATAATTGTCTAGTTTCCTTTAAAGTTCAAGTCTATTTGGAGCTCATACCTAACTTTTTTATTGCATCCAATAACTCAAATGTTGTATTTTTGTATTGTATCATAAAGTTGTGAAGAGTATTCAACGCCATAAGTACTTCCTTTCGCGTAATAGACTTCAAAGACACCGTATCATATTCGTTGTCATCCTCTGCATTGTTCTCAATAAAGTACCCACAATATCTTCTAAACTCTAAATCTTTAAACATGATTTATTTTCACCTGAATACTATTCTTTTTTTCTTAATTAATTTTTTTTCCTTATTATATATATACACATATATATAATTAATTTTTTTATTCATTATATCTTTTATCTATTATTTCATTATTTTTTATTAATTTAATATAAATATATAATAAATTTTAAAAATAATTTTACTTTATTATTTAATTTAAATTTCTAAAATAAATTATTAAAAAATTATTTTTATAACTTCTGTATATTTATTATTTATATAATTAATTAATTTCTTTTTTCATTATATATGATTAAATATTTATATATATATATATATACATACAATTATAAATTAAATTTAATAATCATAAGTGGTTTGATGGTTAAAATGTTCACCTATAATATTTAAGACCAGAGTTTGAGTCATATTTAATGTCAAGTTATAAATAATAAAACGAAATTAATGGTGCATGTGGATACTTGATGTGATGACCACTAGTAGAAAAAGAAGTATCAGTAAGGGCGAAAACCGTTACTGAAAGCATCGAATGTCGTTACTGAAACATAATTGTAACGGCCAATAAAACCGTTACCAATCGTTACTAAAAAATACGTTACAGAAACTTCACAGGTATCAGTAACGGCTTTCGAAAACCGTTATTGATAGTAAAGAAACAACAATAACAGTTCTAGCCGACTTAAAACCGTCACAGAAACTTCACATGTATTAGTAACGGTTTTCGAAAACTGTTACTGATAGTAAGGAACAACAGTAACTGTTCTAATACTTAAAGTCAAGAAATAATATTATTAAGCAAAGGTTTATTTTGGTGGAATATTAGTTATTTTTAAATTAAGATTTTAAATATATTTTATTTAGTGTTAGTCACGATATTAGTAATATGAGAGGACGGTTGGGAAATGCCAAAAAGGTAACATCGATATAAAATGTTCTAAGTAAAACCTAATAAGAGATTAATTAGAGAATGTTCAAAACGAGGTCACAATATTAGTAAATTAGAAATTTAATTTGGTAGAATATTAGTTGTTTTTAAATTATTTAACAATAATATTATCTTTGAAAGATAAGATATAATATTATGCGTGAGTCCTAATTTTATGGTTCGAAGAGAGATTGTTAGTCACAAGAATCGAGATTAATAAATTAAAATTTTATTTTGTTAGAATATTAGATGTTTTTAAATGAAAAATTAAACTATATTCTTATTTAACCATTATCAATATTATTTTTGAAAAATATGATATAATATTATCGATTTTGAAGTTGTTGTATTATGGGAATTTGAAATTTGGAACATGAAATAAAATATTATGATTATTGTATGGTATAAAATATGATGGTCATTATTTAAAGTAGAGATAATATATTAAATTAAAAAAATATCTTTGAAATTTATAAACTATAGAATTAAGATTAAAGTAAAATTTAATTTACTAAATATTACAGTAATATTTATGTTAATTTTAAATTAAATTTTACTTATAAAATGTTATAAAATGAGATCATTTGGAACATTAATTTATTTTTACTATTATAAATTTTATTATTTTATATTTAAATTTGTTTTATTCTTAACAAATTTGAACAGTTTAAGCTAATATATATATTTTTTATTTTTAACAATAAAAGAAGATAGTTTAAAAATAAGTGTTGTGCTCTAATTTGATTTTTTCAAAAGTTTGAAGTCAGGACTTTAATAATTTTAATTATCTGAATTTGTTTTCTAATAAACATTTTTTTACATACATATGATATATTTTTGTTAAATAATTATTAAATGTCATATATTTTACTGAATTAAAAATAAAAATTATGCAATTTAAATTTCAAGCATCATATAATAAATAAATAGTTTAGGCTTATTTAACTTTTTAATTTATTATTTTTTTCTATTTTTATTATTTTAAATATATATATTATAATACAGTAAATAGTAGAAACTCTTTAAAATAATATGTGGTAAATTAATAAATTTTTTAAAATAATAAATTTGTCCAATATGACTTAGGTCAATGTAAAAATTGAAAAACTTGATAAAATATTAAAATAATATTTTTCGAGAGATCCTTTTATAATTTTCGATCCCAAAAAGATCATTAATTAATAATTATAGAAAATGAAACATATAGTACATTTAATTGAAATATGATTCAATACTTGTCTAGTTTTCTTTAAAATTCAAGTCTATTTGGAACTCATATCTAACTTTTATTGCATCCAATAACTCAGGTGATGTAATTTTGTATTGTATCATAAAGTTGTGAAGAGTGTTCGACGCCATAAATGCTTCCTTTCACGTAATATGCTTCAAAGTAGGGATGATAATTTGAAACCGCCCCGTGAAAAACGAACCGAATTGCCCTGTTTGGGACGGTTTTTCCCCAAAACCGAACGAGGATGGAGCGGGGATGATATTTGTATCCCCGCCCCGAACCCGCCCCGATCTCACCCCGTTTCTACCCCGAACACTATAAATATAATTAAATATATTAAATCACCATTATATTTATTTATTCACTATATTTTATAAGAGTTTTAAGTTAATTTCTTTATAAAAATATAAACTTTCAATATATTTCAATATATATTATATTAAAAAAATTCGTTTATATAATTTTATTATTTTTTAAAATAATATTTTATTAACGGTGTCTGCGGGGATTCCCCGAAATTGAATAAAACCGAACGGGGAGGGATGGTATTAAAAAAATCTCCGAAACAAAAATGGTGCGGGGATGGTAAATGCATTCTCCGCCCTGAACCGCCTCATTGTCATCCCTACTTCAAAGACACCGTATCATATTCGTCGCCATCCTCCGCATAGTTCTTACCGACAATATCTTCTAAACTCTAAATTTCTGAACATGATTCATTTTCACCTGGATAGTTCATTATATTTTTGATATCCATCTTTTTATATATATATAAATAAATAAATAATGATGCTTAAAATTTTGAGCTCAATAGAATCATCCACATATTATCCAAGTCAACAAGTATTTTAATTCTCATTTCTTACTCTCTTTCTTAATTAAAATTTTTTCTTTAACTAATTTCTTTTATTCATTATATCTTTTATCTATTATTTCATTATTTTAATATAATTATATATTAAATTTTAAAAATAATTTTACTTTATTATTTAATTCAAATTTCCAAATAAATTATTAAAAAAAATATTTATATACTTTCAATATATTTATTATTTATATAATTAATTAATTTTCTTTTTTTCATTATATATTTTATATATGTTTAATTAACAATGATTAAAAATTTATATGTATATATACAATTTTAAATTAAATTTAATAATCACAAATAGTTGGATGGTTATAATGTTCACCTTTCATATTTGAAATGCGTGTAAATTTGTGGTAGATGGAAATGTCAAAAGTAAGGATAAAATAGCATATGTGAATTCCTATATAAATGCGTATGTGAATTTATTATTTTGATAATATTGTTAAAAGTATCTGTACAAATCACTCAAAGAATATGAGAGATCAATTAAAGAATACTTCAAATAATGAAGTAATAATATTAATAAGTCAAAGTTTATTTTGGTGGAATATTAGTTATTTTTAAATTAAAATTTTAAATATATTTTATTTAGTGTTAGTCACGCAATTAGTAATATGAAAGGACGGTTAGGAAATGTCAAAAGGGTAATATCGATATAAAATGTTCTAAGTAAAGCCAAATAAGAGATCAATTAGAGAATGTTCAAAACAAGGTTACAATATTAGTAAATTAGAAATTTAATTTGGTAGAATATTAATTGTTTTTAAATTATTCAACTATATTTTTATTCTTAAAGAATTTGAATAGTACAAACGGTCAAAAATGAGAAGGGGGATAATCAGTCTTTAGTCTTTGCTTTACCTTTATGTCCTAACTTTCTATCTTAACCTAAGACTAAGTTTAGTCTTCATTCTCATTTTAATTTAAACATATTTAACTTTTATTATTTCTTTATTTTATTTTTATTATTTTTTAAATATATATTATAATACAATATAGATAAATCAAATTATAAAAGTTCAAATGCAAAGTTACATTTTTTTTTTGTAAATATATAAAAATAAATGTTTTAATTATTTTAAATATATATATATATAAATATAAACGTGGACAACATAATAAAAAAATTGTTTTTATTTAAAAGAGAAAAAATAATAATTAATATATATAATCGTTTTTAACAAATATTAGTATTGTTCTATAATCTCTAAAGAAGTTGAAAAGATTAGACCTCTCTAATTGCCTTTTTTTAATATTAGAGATGGCTTGTCTTTTTTTCAAAATAATATTAATAATTCAGACATTTTTTTCTTATATTTTGTTTTTGAATAAAAGGATAAAATTGAAAAATGTGTTTGGGTTCAAAATTTGTGGTCTTTCGTCAACATATTTTAGTATATCATTGGTGCTAAATTACGATACAATATTCATTGTGGGGTGGTTCTTCAATTAGTTTTTGGGATGACATTTTGTGTAGTGTCGAAAATCTAGCTACGACGTATCATGAGCTTGCTTCCATTGATATATGTAGAAATAACACAGTTAAAGAAAAGTTTGATTCGGTCTAGTAGTTTTGCTAGTCGAATTATATATAGAAGGATATTAAATATTATGGAGACTTCGTCCCATAATAAAGTTTTACTTTGGGTAGGACGCAAGCAAATGTCACCGTCTAAACAAGACGTTATGCGTTGACAAAATATTGATAGTTTCCATGAGAGGCATTGTTATAAAGTGTTCGCTAGGATGATTCCATATAATTATTGTTGAGAAAAACTTTGGGAGTCAAAAATTTCATGAAATATCTCATTTTTTGGATTAATGTTATTCACGGTGTAGTTCTTACGGATGATATGTATGAAAAAGTTGTGTTATAGCTAGTCGTATATATGTGACACGAAAAAAATTGAATCAGTAACTCACTTACTTTTGCATTGTCGATGGATGACTAATATTTGGAGTCTTTTGTGAAGTATTATTGAGATTAATTGGGTGATGTCCGAATCTTTGGATAATTACTGAGAAATTTGGATTGATGCAGTTGATATATCGGTCATACATATTTGAGTTACCATCCTAATTATTTTTTGGTGAACTATCTGGTTGTAGAGAAATTGTCGAACTTTTAATGATTGTAGTCGTCCAATGCGTATCATTTATAATACTATTATTATTACGTTTTCTGATATTCGTTTAGGAAACCAGAAAAGTTTGTCAATGAGTTAATAATTCTTTTCGAGAATTTACGAGTTAGTTAACTTATTAAGTATTTTTTTTCTTTTTATATATTTTTTGTCGTTGTGTGTTTAAATAATTTTTTATTTTTATTTTTAATATATATGAACTTTTTAAGAATAATAATAATATTTGGTATATGAGTTCTTTATGTTTGGATTGATGCAGTTGATATATCGGTCATACATATTTGAGTTACCATCCTAATTATTTTTTGGTGAACTATCTGATTGTAGAGAAATTGTCGAACTTTTAATGATTGTAGTCGTCCAATGCGTATCATTTATAATACTATTATTATTACGTTTTCTAATATTCGTTTAGGAAACCAGCAAAGTTTGTCAATGAGTTAATAATTCTTTTCGAGGATTTACGAGTTCGAAAATTTATTAAGTATTTTTTTCTTTTTATATATTTTTTGTCGTTGTGTGTTTAAATAATTTTTTATTTTTATTTTTAATATATATGAACTTTTTAAGAATAATAATAATATTTGATATATGAGTTCTTTATGTTTGGATTGTTTTAATTTGTGTGTTTCATGGTTAATATAATAATAATAATAATAATAATAATAATAATAATAATAATAATAATTATTGAATTGATGGTAGGATTGTGAACTTAAAAAAAAATGTTTGTTTAGTAAGCCAAAACCATGGTAATAAAGGAATGTGAAAAATATAAGAAATAAAATATATAAATTTAATTCTTTATTATTTAATTTATTTAAAATAAACTAAATATATGTTTTTATAAGAACATTTATGTAAATAAATATAGTAATAAATAATAAATATAATCTTTTTATATTTTAAAATTATAATATATTTTAAAACAACATTAATATAAATATTTAAATATTCAATATATATATATATATATATATATATATATATATATATATATATATATATATATATATATATATATATATATATATATATATATATATATATATATATATATATATATATATATATATATATATATATATATATATATATATATATGAGTAATGATAGTGAACGCCAACACAAAAATAGAATATTCCATTTAAACACTGAATATTTTTTCTCCTCTTATTAATTAATTTCTCTCTATCTCTAAGAAATAATTAATTTATCTTTCTTATCTCTCGTTAATTAATTTATTTAAACCCTAAACTCTAAATTCTAAATACTAAACCTTAATTAATATATTTACGGTTAGTTTAGTTGAATTATACATTTATCAAAGAAATGAGTGAAAAAAATTTATTAATAATTAGTTACCTATGGTGGAGAGAAAATAATTAATAGTGAGAATAGAAATATTAGATAAACATTTATAAGTAATAAAATTAAAAAATATTAATAAGTCAATAGAAAAAAATAATAAGAAAAAGAAAAAAGAGAGCATAAAGAATAAATAATATTTGATAAATAAAGGAGTTGAAAATTCATAAAAATATAAAAAAATAAAAAATAAAAGAGATAAATTCATAATACAACTAAACATGATATTAATTAAGGTTTATGATTTAGAATTTAGTGTTTAGAGTTTAGGGTTTAGGGTTTAGAATTTAGAAATTAGTGTTTAGGTTTATCGGAAAAAAAATTAATTAATAAATACAACCTATTATGTTTTATTTAAACATATTATTAAAATATTTAATGTGAGAGTTTGTGTTAAAGTGTTGAGTTATAAATATAAAAGAAATGAGTGAAATAATTAATCGTGAGAATATGGATAAATTAATCAGTAAAAGTAGAAAGAAAAATTAGTTAATAAGAGGAGAGAATATTCGGTATTTAAAAGGAATATTCTGTTTTCGCGGATTTTGTAGTTGCAATAACTCTTATCATAATAGCAGTGTATGAATATATTTTTGTGTTGTAAACCTTTTTTTATATTAAAAGTATTTTGTATAATGCAACCAGATAAAGTAATCGTAAAGATTTTGACAATTAACTAATAGATTGTACATGATCTTAAAGTGTTTCAAATATATTGTACATATCTTAAAATGAATTATGATTACTTTTATTATCATGATTTTGTTTATAAATAAAATAGAAATTATTAATTAAAAATATTTAAACTTATTATTGACATAAACATGTGTGAAAAACTTGTAAAATAAATTTACTACTTGTAAATGTAAATCTTTATTAACCATTATCATTACATATTATTAATTATATTTTTAAAATTTTTAATTTTACTTTTTAAAAATAATCAACATTTTAATTTAAAAACAACATTGATATTCATAACTTATCATTTCTTACGTAATAACTATTATTTTATCTATTAAATAAGTAATTTATTTATATCATTATTATTTACTTTTTTTCTTCAAAATATAATTATTAATTATTTTTACTAATTATATATATATATATATATATATATATTATATTTTATAGATTTTACATTATTTTTTATTTGTTCTCTTTTTATTTTTTCCTTTATTTTTTTTTATATTTTTACTTTTTTAAAATTTTATTTAAATTTTATTTATTTTAATACAACAAATATACTTATACATTCTTTATTTAAAAAACCCAAAAGGCCAATATGCTCATGAGGCCTTTTGGATTCAACGAGTTGATTTGGCTAGCGGGTCGTGGGGCTGGCAGGCTTGGAGCGGGTTAAAACCGAGTTTCTAGGAGAAGAACTCCAATCACTTTAATTTGTGTGTTAGATGGTCAATATCATTTTTTTTAGAAAACCGTTAAAATAGTTTTAATAATATTTTTAGAAGTTTTTCGCCGCATGGTTGTTGGGGAGTTTCATGATGGATTTTAAACGAGACAAGAGAAAACTAGAACGAATGATGGTTCTTGCCAAAAGATCAGTTTCGTTAACATATTTGTTATACAATGTCAATTTTTATGAATTTCGGTGGATGAGATCAGTAGAAAAAACTATCGATTTTGAAGTCGTTGTATAATAAAAATTTGAAATTTAAAACCTGAAATAAAAGACTAGAATGATTGCATGGTATAAAGAAATATTGATAATTTTTTATGTAGAGGTGATATATTAAATTAAAAATAGAAAATATATCTTTGAAATTTACTGAGGTTGAAATTAAAATTAAAGTAAAATCTGATATACTAAATATTAGAGTAATATTTATGTTAATTTCAAATTAGATTTTACTTATAAATTAGATCAATTGGAGTATTAATTTATTTGTACTATTAGTACTTTTATTGTTTTAAATTAATCTTTTTTTATTCTTAACAAATTTGAACAAATAATCTTATAAATTTATTCTTTTTTAGACGGATTAAATAAACAATGGTTGTGCTCTAATTTAATTTTTTCAGTTTAAAGTCAGGACATTAAATTTAATTATCTGAATTTTGTTTTTCTAATAAACATTTTTTTTACATACTTTAACATAATATATTTTTGTTAAATAATTATTAAATGTTATATATTTAATTGAATTAAAAATATAAATGGTGCAATTTAAAGTTCGAGCTTCATATAATAAATGGAAAAAAACATTTAGATTTTTTTTAGAGAATAGTTAATACTATTTATTAAAAATCTCAAAAATTGAAGGATTAAAAATCAAATCTAGACCAACCTAATTATGATTAAATGATGACAATTAAAAGATTCTAAAGAAACTTATTAGTAACATTGGTAAAAACAAATAACAGAGATTACAAACAAAAAGAATACAATAAAAAATAGATCATAAGTTCATAACTACCCCAATTAGGGTGTTTACTTCCATATAAACTTGTTGCGTTATAAAGTCTTTTCCCTCTTCCCCTTCCTCTTGCGATGCAAGAAGATTGAATTGAAGAAGATGATGAAGCTTGTTTATTCCCATTGTGTAATCTTTCTTTGTACGAACCAGTGCTAATCTAATAGAAATAGTTCTTTTTCAGGAGTTCTTATATTTGTTGTCATCTACTTGAATTTCAGGATTTTTGCATTTGTTTTCTTCAGGTCAGCTTTGGTATCCTCTACATCAGTCTTGATATCCTCTGTTTCAGCTTGATTAGTCTGAGTATTTTCTTCTACTACAACTTGACTTGTTTGAGAATCAACTTCCTCCTTCTTTCTTAAACTCTTTTTAGTACAATATTTATCCTCTTCTTAATCAGAGTTTCTTTACCCTCTTTTCTTTAATCACATTCTTCTCTTCCTTTTAGAGTACTCATTGGCTTCAACTTCATACTCTTCCTCCATATTTTTCTCTATGATGTTAGACTCCTCTATTTTATTTACCTACTTTTTTTTATCTTCTTCCTTAGCTTGAGCACACATTTCATGTTGGCATGTTGGAAAATATTACAGAATGAAAACCTGTGTGGCCTCCACTCATAAGTGATTTCCATGATAGTAAATTTTTCTTTCTTGTCAACCACTGTCATTTTATCTGGCAATGTGCTTCGAGAATGCACATCAATGTTAATTCTAGCAAAGAAAATATGTTCTCCTCCTTTGGTAATTGGGTCCATATATAATGGTCTACCAAATAAACCTGCTAAAAGATTTTAAGTTATACATGTGTGTAGGAATATTCTAAAGTTTGAACCATATTTGAGTTGTTTCCTTAGGTTTTCTTAATAAGTTCAAATCTTCACACCATCTTTCTAACTTCATGCAGCTGAATCCAATATATGTATGCCCATTTTTTAGAATTTCATTCAGATTTGATCATTTCTTGAATTTCAGAAAATAGAGATCATGTACATTTTATCCTGTTCATTTTCTTTCCATTGCTTCATAAGTGTCTCTTTTAAGGTGAAAAAACGGGTAAAATAATCCGGTTTGTCCGATCCGTATTAAATTCAAATTAAATTTATTCAATCCGTAATCCAAATAATTTTACTAAATAATACGGATAGAATATGGATTGGATTGAATATAGTTTGAACAATCCATACTAAAAATATTTATATATTTGTAAATGTCAACTTAAAATTATTCAATAATTTTAAATTAATTAGATTATTCAAATCAAATCCGTATTAAACTTAATCCGAATTTAATCCAAATCGAAAGTTAATCCCACTACGTTATTATTACGACGATACAAAAAAATCTCTTACAGAAAATCAATGAAAGTGGTCGATGAACTTATTGATCTTGAACACTCATATTGTTGTCGTCACTCATATTGTTGTCGTCTGAAGTTCATCCGTCTTCTTCTGTTGTTCACTCTTCAGTCCAATCAGTACCATTTTCTACACAGCCTCTCACGTATCATTTTGATATACGAGTCAGTTTTTGAGGGTCATTACTCGGATTGATTTGTGAATTTCTTAACTAGTTATTTGGTTAACTGTTAGCCTATAGAATGTCATGTCAGTAATTAGTATGTTAGTTTGTGTTAGACTGTTATTTTAGTAATTAGGTTAAATGTAAAAATATATATACTAATTGCTAAGAAGTAATCATGTCACAAACTCACAAGAGAGACTAAATTGATTGGATTTCATACCAATTGAAAATTGAGTAATTTGATAAGTTCGAGTAAAATCACCTGATTCTTGGTTTAAAAGTTTATTTTCTTTGTTTTTTTTAAAATGACATAACGTCGTTAAATAAAAAGATTCTAAAAGTGTAAGATTCAAACTTCAGAAAAAAAAAACAAGCCGAATGAGAATAAAAGTTAAAGTACAAAAACAACGAAACTTAGAGCGATTTGAAATCAAAAGTAAGAGTGATTTTCTCATATTCAATACTCTTAAATCACGTTTTAAAGAAGTGCAACTTGAATGGCTATTGACATCTCTGTCTTAAAAATTTTATGTTTTAAGTTGCTGAATTTTTTTTCAAGAATCATTTGTTAATATTTTGTTTTCTAATATCCATCTCCTAGAATTGTTATCAATCAAACAGTAGTCTCTTAAATTTTAGTTTCAATTTTCAGCATTTTTTTAGATGCTCTTGGATCAAGAGTGTATAGCCTGATTGTTCATATAACCATGATGCTCTTTGAATTTTTTTTTTTTAGTTTTTGTCAATGGAATAATAACAGCGAAATGCTGAAAATCGCGCTACTTTCAAAATGTTGCTATTCAAACGTCCAATTATACTAAAAGTTTTATAGTATGCAGATTTTTTGACATTATTTTTGAGCCAGTCACCAAGTTAGGAATACTAATATAGAGAACAAAAATACAACAAATTTATTTAAACTAACTATTTTATTATATTACCATTAAAACCATTACAAAAAAAGTTTCAAAATATGTGATGGTAAACCACATGAATTATTTAAACGATCAATCAATTTATCTAAATACCCTATAAAAATTTATGCCTAATATATATATTATTAGATAGATATTTCTGAGAGATACAAAGAAAGTTCCGAATTGAGAATGACAACAAAATCACAAATAATTATTATATTACCATTTAAACTATAATAAAAAAAAATCATAAAAAATGTGACATTAACTAAAGAATTTGGTTGAACAGATGTTTTAGGCCTTCTTACATGAATTAGACAAAACGATCAATCAATTTGTATAAATACCCTAAAAAAGTTTATACACAATATATTTTAAAATAGACATTTTCGAGAGATACACTGAAAACTTTGATATGACTCAATCCTGAGTTAAGAATGACTATATTATTACCATTTAAACCGTAACAAAAAAAAAATTCACCAAAATGTGACAGTAACCAATTGGCTGGAAAGATGTTTTTGCCTACTTACATAAATTACTTAAATGATCAATCAATTTTTTTAAATACCTTATAAAAGTTAATGCCCAATATATTTTTTAAATAGAACTTTGTTTGAGAGGAACAAAGAAAGCTTTGAATCATATCAATCATGAGTTGGGAATTACAACCAAATCGCGTGTATCTTTTTGCCTACTTACACGAATTACTTAAATGGTCAATCAATTTTTCTAAATACCTTAAAAAAGTTAATGCCTAATATATTTTTAAATAGAAATTTTTTTGAGAGAAACAAAGAAAGCTTTGAGTCATATTAATAATGAGTTATGAATTACAACAAAATCACGTGTAACTATTATATTACCATTTAAACATTAACAAAAAAAATCACAAAAATGTGAAAGGTTCTTCATCTGTTTTTATTGTTTTAAATTTCTTCACGAAAATTATTTTAGATAACTATGAGTAAGTATAAGAATAAGAAGAAATAATGTTATACAGCTTAAGAATTTCATGAATAAATATTTAATTTCCTTAAATTAATACTAAAAATTTAATATTCTAATATTAACAATAACATACTAAATACTAGTCATTCAAATGATATACAAATGATTTGAGAAGAAGACTCCAATGACCAATTAAAATCATAAGAACATGAGAAATTCTTAAGTTCTAAAAATAATTTTTCATCTCAATTCTTTAAACTAAATTGATAAAAAAATTAAGTAGATTAATTTTAAACCGGCCACACATTACGATTTTTTAATATTTATTCTAAATAATCAAAAAGGGAGAGATTGATAGAAAATAATTGTTATAACTTATGAAAAGTTTAATGAATAGATAAAACTAAGTTCAAATATATATGTTAAACCGCTAAGTTATATCAAGTATATTAATTGGTTTAAATATAACAAGAAGCTGTTGTAGTGTAGTGGTAAACGCCTCTGTGTGCCTGGAAATTGAGCAAAATCCATTCGGTTGGAAATATCGCGGTTGTTTGACTTCGGTTTGTAGTAAAAAGCAACCGGTTCGTCCAAGAAGCTCAGTCAGCCGGTTGGTCAACCGGAGTTCGGTCAAGGAGTCCGGAACCGGTTAGTAAAGTTCAGTCAAACCGGATTGGTCAACCGACACTTAATGCAGCCGCTTCAGTCATAAATGTTCCGGTTATTAAATGAGCCGCTCAGTCATAAATGTTCCGGTTATTAAATGAGCCGCTCAGTCATAAATGTTCCGGTTGATTAAATGTTGTATGTTTCGGTTGATTAAATGCTGTCAAGCTCCGATCAGCTAGCTGTCAGGCATGCTTGTCCAAATCCAGAAGCAATCTCTAGCAGGTAGCTGTCAGGCATGCTTGTCCAAATCCAAAAGCAATCTCTAGGCAGCAGGTAGCTGTCAGGCAGGCGGCCGGCTAAGAGCTTCCATGTGTCCAACATGCAAACCGGTTAAGTGCATGTCTGTCATGTGTCCAACATGCAAACCGGCTAAGCGCATGTCTGCCATGTGTCCAAATTGATCTGTCCAAGAGGGAAGGCGTGCAAGCCTCTTGATCATTACCGGTTTCCAACGGCCAATCTCCGGGAGAGAGAAAATATGACCGTTGTCATACTTTTCATATAAATAGAAGGCAAGGAAGAAGTATCGAATTATAAAGCGAAAAATATCAATCACATCTTTTTAAGAAAAACAATAAGTTAGAGAGATAAACTCTTATATTCCAAAATCGGTGTGTCTAAAACCGGAAGCTTTCTATATTGTGTTGTGTTGAGTTGTTGTATTACATCAAAGTGTGAGTTGGTGTAACCGGCGAGTAGCGAAGTTGGGCTCGACCGGCAGTGTTGTTGTAACTATAAAAGTTAGTGGAGATCCTTCTCATAACCTGAGAAAAAGGGGTGACGTAGGAGGGTTTGCTCCGAACATCCATAAAAAATCTTGTCTCGTGTCTTTTATTTATTTCCCGTTTATTTACTCCAAAACCAAAATACATTAACCAAAATATAATCATACTCCAATAATCAAAACCGATCTATACATACTCCTCCTTAAACCGACTCCTCATAAACTTCATCCGAATCGTATTCGTTGCTTCAGATTGAAACAGACATTTCTGCACTTGAACTCGGTTCAAGAGTCTGTGACAATCTGTGTAGTGTTAAGAGCGGTTTTAGTCTCTAACCGGACTATCACCAATCAGTGTGTGTTGTATTGTTGTAAGCGGCCACCCTTCCAGAAACCGGAAACACCCCGGTCCTCCAAGGGCGTCCCCGATCCTAACAAGTGGTATCAGAGCGAGGTTCTTAACACTCAAGCAACCGAATATCATAATTTTTTTCATCAACGAGCCCCCCATGTTCTGCATCGATGAATATGTTGATTGGAAGATACGGATGGAAGTGTATTTGGCCTCACAAGACGACGACATGTGGTATGTTATTACCGATGGTCCGATAAAGATTGATAAGCCAAGATACAAATGGACGGCGGAAGATAAGAAGATGAATAACTTGGATAATGTTGCCAAAAACATTTTGTTCAAGTCGTTGGACAAAACATGTTTAGTAAGATCAAGTTGTGCTCTTCTGCTAAAGAAATTTGGGAGAACTTGATCCAACTGTGTGAGGGTAGCGACCAAATAAAGGAGAACCGGAAAGATCATAAGGCTCTGATAGCTTATGAAATCAATAGCAAATGGGCCGATAGCGATTCGAACGACTCATCATCCAGCGACGGCGATGATAAAGTTGATGCATGCTTCATGGCGGAGAAAGAATCTAAAGTATTTGATTTCTCTTCTGAAGAATTTACTAAAGAAGACTTAGTTATTGCACTCAATGACATGGTCGATGAGTTCAAAAAATTGTCTGTTTTAATACCGACCCAAACAAAATATGAAACCGGAAAGTCAAGTGGTACCGCTGGTGAGCCAAGCGGAACCGAGACTTACGAACCGGTTGGACTGTCCTTAGAGAATGAGAAGCTCAAGGAGACAGTCCAATCGTTAACCGAAGAAAATGATAGAATTAAATATGTCACGGCTTCTTGGAAGAGATCTAGTGAAGCGGTAAGCCAGATGTCTAATTACCAAAGACATCCCAAATGTAAATTTGGTATTGGTTATAACAAATTCGCCACTCACAAGCATTCCAATGGGATGAAACTCACAAAAGACAATCTTCCTTTCATAAGATTTGTCAAGAGTTCATCAACCGAAAATGAGGAAGAATGTGATCTAAAACCGGAAAAAGAAATAAAATATGTAAGTCCAACCGACTCGGAAAAATGGCTTCATCCTGAGAGAAGGAAAGCCAACTGGCCAGTAGGTAAACAAACCGATACACACCCACATAAAATTAATCAAAAGTCACCACAAAATAAGGCACTCTTAAGACATAGAGATGTCAAGCCAAGCACCGAAAAAGAAATTAGAACCATAACCGGGAAAGTTATCCGACTTATTAAAGTCTGGATTCCCAAGGGACTAATAAGTCACGGACCCAAAGAAAAATGGGGACCAGATTCTTTATTGTCTATAAATGCAGGTAAATCAAGACAGAAGCTTGGAAGAGATATCATGGCATCCGGACAGCCGGCTGCTGACGAACACATCATTTGAAGGGAACAAGAATGAAGTGGCTAACATCCTCACAAAGCCACTTCTCGAGTCTAAGTTTTCTTCCCTTAGAAATATTTTAGGATTGTTAGATTACAAAATTTGAAGAAAATTTGTTTAAAAAAAAAATCTCCTTAAACCAAACCGTTTTTCCAAAAACCGGCCAAACAAGTGTAAGTTCTTTAAAACCGGCCAAACAAATGTAAGTTCTTTAAAACCGGCCAAACAAATGTAAGTTCTTTAAAACCGGTCAAACAAGTGTAAGTTCTTTAAAACCGGCCAAACAAATGTAAGTTCTTTAAAACCGGCCAAACAAATGTAAGTTCCAAAAACCGGCCAAACAAATGTAAGCTCTTTAAAACCGGTCAAACAAATATAAGCTTTTTAAAAAACCGGCCACACATTACAAGTTTTGAATATTTATTCTAAATAAGCAAAAAGGGAGAAATTGATAGAAAAATTAAGTAGATTAATTTTAAAAACCGGCCACACATTATAAGTTTTGAATATTTATTCTAAATAATCAAAAAGGGAGAAATTGATAGAAAAATTAAGTAGATTAATTTTAAACCGGCCACACATTACGATTTTTGAATATTTATTCTAAATAATCAAAAAGGGAGAAATTGATAGAAAATAATTGTTATTAACTTATGAAAAATTTAATGAATAGATAAAACTAAGTTCAAATATATATGTTAAACCGCTAAGTTATATCAAGTATATTAATTGGTTTAAATATAACAAGAAGCTGTTGTAGTGTAGTGGTAAACGTCTCTGCCTGTCACACAGGTGACCAGGGATCAAATCCCACTGGTTGCAAATAATATTTAAAGTTTGGCTATTTCAGGGAAATTGAGCAAAATCCATTTTGTTGGAAATATCGCGGTTGTTTGACTTCGGTTTGTAGTAAAAAGCAACCGGTTCGTCCAAGAAGCTCAGTCAGCCGGTTGGTCAACCGGAGTTCAGTCAAGGAGTCCGGAACCGGTCAGTAAAGTTCAGTCAAACCGGATTGGTCAACCGACACTTAATGCAGCCGCTTCAGTCATAAATGTTCCGGTTATTAAATGAGCCGCTCAGTCATAAATGTTCCGGTTGATTAAATGCTGTATGTTCCGGTTGATTAAATGTTGTATGTTCGGGTTGATTAAATGTTGTCAAGCTCCGGTTATTAAATGAGTAATCCAAATCCAGAAGCAATCTCTAGGCAGCAGGTAGCTGTCAGGCATGCTTGTCCAAATCCAGAAGCAATCTCCAGGCAGCAGGTAGCTGTCAGGCATGCTTGTCCAAATCCAGAAGCAATCTCTAGCAGGTAGCTGTCAGGCATGCTTGTCCAAATCCAGAAGCAATCTCTAGGCAGCAGGTAGCTGTCAGGCAGGCGGCCGGCTAAGAGCTTTCATGTGTCCAACATGCAAACCAGTTAAGTGCATGTCTGCCATGTGTCCAACATGCAAACCGGCTAAGCGCATGTCTGCCATGTGTCCAAATTGATCTGTCCAAGAGGGAAGGCGTGCAAGCCTCTTGATCATTACCGGTTTCCAACGGCCAATCTCCGGGAGAGAGAAAATATGACCGTTGTCATACTTTTCATATAAATAGAAGGCAAGGAAGAAGTATCGAATTATAAAGCGAAAAATATCAATCACATCTTTTTAAGAAAAACAATAAGTTAGAGAGATAAACTCTTATATTCCAAAATCGGTGTGTCTAAAACCGGAAGCTTTCGATATTGTGTTGTTTTGAGTTATTGTATTACATCAAAGTGTGAGTTGGTGTAACCGGCGAGTAGCGAAGTTGGTCTCGACCGGCAGTGTTGTTGTAACTATAAAAGTTAGTGGAGATCCTTCTCATAACCTGAGAAGAAGGGGTGACGTAGGAGGGTTTGCTCCGAACATCCATAAAAAATCTTGTCTCGTGTCTTTTATTTATTTCCCGTTTATTTACTCCAAAACCAAAATACATTAACCAAAATATAATCCTACTCCAATAATCAAAACCGGTCTATACATACTCCTCCTTAAACCGACTCCTCATAAACTTCATCCGAATCGTATTCGTTGCTTCAGATTGAAACAGACATTTCCGCACTTGAACTCGGTTCAAGAGTCTGTGACAATCTGTGTAGTGTTAAGAGCGGTTTTAGTCTCTAACCGGACTATCACCAATCAGTGTGTGTTGTATTGTTGTAAGCGGCCACCCTTCCAGAAACCGGAAACACCCCGGTCCTCCAAGGGCGTCCCCGATCCTAACATAAATATTAAACTAAATTCTAAATAAAATTCATAAAATTTAATCCCAATACATACATTTAAAATTGGAAAAAAATCACATAGATTTAGACGCATGTACTTGTACAATTAACTCATTTAAACGTATATACTAGTAGTAATGATCATTTATATCTTCTATCAAAAATAAACTTATTTAACTTCTATTTACTAACATAATTATTTATTTTTTATTTATATATTTATTAATTAATTATTAATATATTTTTTATTTCCTTCTTTTTCATTAATTAATCACTCTATACTTCTATTTTTTTAATAAAAATTCTTATTATTCATATATAGTATTTATTAATTATTTTAATGTATATATGATCATTTATCATTAATTATTTTAAATTTATATTTCTTCTTCTATATATTTTCTTATATTAACATTAATTATTAATTTTTTTAAAAATTGTTTAGTCCCAATGGTTGAATATAAAAGTGACTTATTCCTTTAACAACAACAATCTTTCAACACAAAAATAAATAAATTAATAATTAGAAATTAGAAAATAATAGAAACTCATTAATCAAACAAAAAATGAGTAATGATCAAATATTAAACAAAACAATATTTCTTTCTATTTCTATTATATAAGTAATGAATTAAAAATTAAATAAAAATTTATTTTATTTTCTAACCCCGATGTTAATTTAATTAAAAAATTAAAGTTATAAAAATTAAAATATAATTAAATTTTAATATTATTCTATATTATTATATATTATTATATATTACAGATACCATCAATATTGGTATGAAAAGCAATGAATAAAAAATTACGATAATAAAATGAATTACTATAATAATAATAAAAGAGGTCTAATTAACTCTCATCAATTTGGATTTATAGATTTGCTGAACTATTTCAGCATTATTAAGAAGTGATTTAAATAATTTTAAAACAATATTTATAAATATTAAATAAAATTAAATAAATAACTTATTAAAATAATTAGTATTATTAAATTATTATTTCATAATAATTAAAAATAAAAATAAAATATGAACCTAAATTAAATTAAATTAAATTTAAATCTTATCTATAAACAATTATATTTGTTTACTTCGTATATATGTAAACAAATATTTGTCTTCCTTTTTTAATCATACATTCTTTATTTAACCACTAATTTACTTTTTAATTATACATTTTTTTTTTAATTTGAAAGTTAAAAGTTCTTATAAAATTGTTGACCCTTGTAAATTTATAAAATTAAGAATTTATTTTAAATTTAAGAGTTTAATTTAAAATAATATTAGTTATATATTATTATTTTAGACTATTATTTTTATATATAATTAAATATAAAATTTGATAGAAACTGTGATTTCGGTTGAGATGAGTATTGGTCTATATTTCGATTTTTTTTGGACTATTTGATTCGAAATGAACAGTTGAACGTTCAGTAATCGCGGTCCACAAATGTGTTTACTATACCACGTTATTATTACGGCGATAAAAAAATCTCTTCTAAAACCAATCAAAACGGTCGATGAACTTATTGATCTTTTTGAACACTCATCAATTTTCTTATTTATCTTGATATTTACATTTACATATATACCTATTGAATATATTAATTAGAAAAGACAATATAACTTCTTTTCGATTGCATTTTTCGATGAATCTCAATTCTTTAAACAAATTCTAAATAATCCTTCATAAAGTTTAGGCCAAATTCATACATTTAAAAAAATTGTCTCCTTTTTTATTTATATTAATTTGGATATTCTGTTTGAAAACATAAAACTAAAAGATAATCTAAGTAAATAGTTGTCCATCCAACAAATATATAAAAGTCTAATCACAAAGTCAATTCACATCACATATTAAAAAACACGACTTTATTCTCAATAATAAAAAAAAAACATTAAGTTAATTTGTGGGTGTAGATGATAGAAAGTGCTGAAAAATAAAAATAAAATAAAAGCTCTTATTTAATATATTATTAAAATAGATTGTAATAGGAGAGCGATCCCTAAACAAATAAAAAAAAAAAAAATTAATCTTATTATTGGAGTCTCTCTTCTATGAGACTATGGCATTACATGGGTTGAACAATCAGTTGGATCAAAAGAGACCATCCGACGGTGAATATCAATTCCAATTGAGAAGTCTATTTGTGCTCGGTTCCCCAATATGGATAAAACATCATCTGGTTTTATTGCCAGACACACCTTATTTTCGTCGTATTTAATAAAAGTGTTCTTCTTTGACAAAACTAATTCAGGGCCATTATCAAATTGGAGGGTAATTATAGGGATACTGGTGTTAATTTTATAGCAAAGTTCATTACCAACATATAATGGTCTTTTACCAATCCTTTTTATTAATGCATACACCAATATTTCATACGCTTTGGTGGGCAAATAGCTTAGAGTAGAGCCTGTGTCCAACATGAAGTTAGCGGATAGTCCTCCCATTGGAATTACTGTATCTCCAATGATGATTGATTTCAATATGATATAATAGTTTGGTTTGTTTTGCATCTTCCACAACAAGGTGGAAATAGTCCCTTCCGGACTATGTCCAAAGCTAATCTTACTAGTCCTTGCATCTGGGTTTGAACCGAATTGATCAGATACTAGGCAGTATGTAAACCTTCCATGAAGAAAAGCATCAGTCTGACCAATGAATGAGAGAGGACTATCTGCAAGCCCAATTATACCGGTGCACTGTTGCTCAAATTGTCCTACATTGTTATGCCCGCACCCTAGAGCAACGTGAGTGATGGAAGTGGGCCCAAGTGTATAAGTTTCCTTATATAGTACCCCACGGGTATATGAATTGCCACCGAAAGCATAGTTACATACTCCATTTGATTTAGTTAAATCACGTTTGTCTTCTAATAACATACACTCATGCTCAGAATCTAGCAATATTTGAGATGATGCTGACGCATAAGGATTAAATATGGGTAGAGCTTGATGGAAACAATTCTCACATGGAAGGCACTGAATCCATGACACGCTGGACCCCATGTCCGCGTACATCATTTGTTTGACTGGCGGTGTGCCGACGTAAACCTCCATGAGGTACGATAAACCAGGAGAAGCCACCATTGTCGTTTCCATGCTAGTAGTTTCCGCCGAATGGTTGTCGTGGAGTTTCATGATGGATTTCAAATGAGACAAGCGAGAACTAGAACGACTAATGGTTCTTTCCATAAGGTAAGTTCCGTTGACATGTCCATTGTACGATGTCAATTTTAGTGAATCTCGATGGATGAGATTAGTAGTAAAAACTATCGGTTTTGAAGTTTTTGTACTATGAGAATTTGAAATTTGGAATATGAAATAAAAGATTAGGATTATTTTATGGTATAAAGATATGATGGTCATTTTTTAATGTAGAGATGATATATTGAATTAAGAAAATATCTTTCAAATTTAAATTTATAGAAGGTAGAATTAAGGTTAAAATAAAATTTGATTTACTAAATATTACAGTAATATTTATATTAATTTTAAATTATATTTAACTTATAAATGAGATCATTTGGAACATTAATTTATTTGTAATATTATTAATTTTATTATTTTATATTTAAAATTTTGTTATTCTTAACAAATTTGAACAGTTTAAGTTTATAAATTTTTTGTTTTTATATTTTTGTAACAATAAATAGAAGATAGTTTAAAAATAATTGTTGTACTGTAATTTGAATTTTTCAAAAGTTTGAAATTAGGACATTAATAATTTTTAATTATCTGAATTTGTTTTCAAATAAACATTTTTTCACATACTTTAATATGATATATTTTTGTTAAATAATTATTAAATGTCATCTATTTCATTGAATTAAAAATAAAAATTGTGTAATTTAAATTTCAACCATCATATAATAAATAAAAATACTCATTTAGACTTAATATATATATATATATATATATATATATATATATATATATATATATATATATATATATATATATATATATATATATATATATATATATATATATATATATATATAACTAATATATTTAGACGTAAAATTATAAAAAAAAAAATCTAAAATAATATAGTATTAAAAATTAACTTTTTTATTTTCATTCTTAATTTAGTTTAGACTTATTTAACTTTTATATTTATTATTATTTTTTTTTTATTATTTTTTTTATTATTATTTTAAATATATATATATATATATATATATATATATATATATATATATATATATATATATATATATATGAGAAATGATTAGGCGGGGGAATTTAGTGAGGGAATTTGGTGAGGGAATGACTTGGCATAATCTTATTATCTGAAAAAATCAAATAATTTCTCTCTTTTCTCCCACTTTTATATTTTCTAACCAATGAAGTCAATCCTCACCAAATTTCCTCTCTCTATCACTCCTCATATATATATATATATATATATATATATATATATATATATATATATATATATATATATATATATATATATATATTAAAAAATTGAAAAACTTGATAAAATATTAAGATAATATTTTTTCGGGAGATTCTTATATAATTTTCGGTTCCAAGAAAATCATAAATTAATAATTCATAGAAAATGAAAAATATATATTACACTCTATTGAAATATGATTCAATAATTGTCTAGTTTCCTTTAAAGTTCAAGTCTATTTGGAGCTCATACCTAACTTTTTTATTGCATCCAATAACTCAAATGTTGTATTTTTGTATTGTATCATAAAGTTGTGAAGAGTATTCGACGCCATAAGTACTTCCTTTCGCGTAATAGACTTCAAAGACACCGTATCATATTCGTTGTCATCTTCTGCATTGTTCTCAATAATAGTACCCACAATATCTTCTAAACTCTAAATCTTTAAACATGATTTATTTTCACCTGAATACTATTCTTTTTTTCTTAATTAATTTTTTTCCTTATTATATATATACACATATATATAATTAATTTTTTTATTCATTATATGTTTTATCTATTATTTCATTATTTTTTTATTAATTTAATATAAATATATATTAAATTTTAAAAATAATTTTACTTTATTATTTAATTTAAATTTCTAATATAAATTATTAAAAAATTATTTTTATAACTTCTGTATATTTATTATTTATATAATTAACTAATTTCTTTTTTCATTATATATTTTATATATGATTAAATATTTATATATATATATATATATATATACAATTATAAATTAAATTTAATAATCATAAGTGGTTTGATGGTTAAAATGTTCACCTATCATATTTGAGACCAGAGTTTGAGTCATATTTAATGCCAAGTTATAAATAATAAAACGAAATTAATGGTGCATGTGGATACTTGATGTGATGGCCACTAGTAGAAAAAGAAGTATCAGTAAGGGCGAAAACCTTTACTGAAAGCATCGAATGCCGTTACTGAAACATAATTGTAACGACAAATAAAACCGTTACCAATCGTTACTAAAAAATACGTTACAGAAACTTCACAGGTATCAGTAACGGCTTTCGAAAACCGTTATTGATAGTAAAGGAACAACAATAACAGTTCTAGCCGACTTAAAACCGTCACAGAAACTTCACAGGTATTAGTAACGTTTTTCGAAAACTGTTACTGATAGTAAAGGAACAACAGTAACGGTTCTAATACTTAAAGTCAAGTAATAATATTATTAAGCAAAAGTTTATTTTGGTGGAATATTAGTTATTTTTAAATTAAGATTTTAAATATATTTTATTTAGTGTTAGTCACGAAATTAGTAATATGAGAGGACAGTTGGGAAATGCCAAAAAGGTAACATCAATATAAAATGTTCTAAATAAAACCTAATAAGAGATTAATTAAAGAATGTTCAAAACGAGGTCACAATATTAGTAAATTAGAAATTTAATTTGGTAGAATATTAGTTGTTTTTAAATTATTTAAATATATTTTTATTTAACCATTATTAATATTATCTTTAAAAGATAAGATATAATAGTATGCGTGAGTCCTAATTTTATGGTTCAAAGAGAGATTGTTAGTCACAAGAATCGAGATTAATAAATTAAAATTTTATTTTGTTAGAATATTATTTGTTTTTAAATGAAAAATTAAACTATATTCTTATTTAACTATTATCAATATTATTTTTGAAAAATATGATATAATATTATCAATTTTGAAGTTGTTGTATTATGGGAATTTGAAATTTGGAACATGAAATAAAATATTATGATTATTGTATGGTATAAAGATATGATGGTCATTATTTAAAGTAGAGATAATATATTAAATTAAAAAATATCTTTGAAATTTATAAACTATAGAATTAAGATTAAAGTAAAATTTAATTTACTAAATATTACAGTAATATTTATGTTAATTTTAAATTAAATTTTACTTATAAAATGAGATCATTCGAAACATTAATTTATTTGTACTATTATTAATTTTATTATTTTATATTTAAATTTGTTTTATTCTTAACAAATTTGAACAGTTTAAGCTTATATATATATTTTTTATTTTTTTAACAATAAAAGAAGATAGTTTAAAAATAACTGTTTTGCTCTAATTTGATTTTTTTCAAAAGTTTGAAGTCAGGACTTTAATAATTTTAATTATCTGAATTTGTTTTCTAATAAACATTTTTTTACATACATATGATATATTTTTGTTAAATAATTATTAAATGTCATATATTTTATTGAATTAAAAATAAAAATTATGCAATTTAAATTTAAAGCATCATATAATAAATAAATAAAATTCATTTACACTTAATATAACTAATTTATTTAGACGTAAAATTATGAAAAAAAATAAAATCTAAAATGAATATAGTATTAAAAATTGTGTCATTTATTCTTCATTCTTAATTTAGTTTAGGCTTATTTAACTTTTTAATTTATTATTTTTTTCTATTTTTATTATTTTAAATATATATATTATAATACAGTACATAGTAGAAACTCTTTAAAATAATATATTGTAAATTAATAAATTTTCTAAAATAATAAATTTGTCCGATATGACTTAGGTCAATGTAAAAATTGAAAAACTTAATAAAATATTAAAATAATATTTTTCGAGAGATCCTTTTATAATTTTCGATCCCAAAAAATCATAAATTAATAATTATAGAAAATGAAAACATATAGTACATTTTATTGAAATATGATTCAATACTTGTTTAGTTTTCTTTAAAGTTCAAGTCTATTTGGAACTCATATCTAACTTTTATTGCATCCAATAACTCAGGTGATGTAATTTTGTATTGTATCATAAAGTTGTGAAGAGTGTTCGACGCCATAAATGCTTCCTTTCACGTAATATGCTTTCAAAGTAGGGATGATAATTTGAAACCGCCCCGTGAAAAACGAACCGAATTGTCCTATTTGGGACGGTTTTTCCCTAAAACCGAACGAGGATGGAACGGGGATGATATTTGTATCCCCCGCCCCGATCTCACACCGTTTCTACCCCGAACACTATAAATATAATTAAATATATTAAATCACCATTATATTTATTCATTCACTATATTTTATAAGAGTTTTAAGTTAATTTCTTTATAAAAATATAAACTTTCAATATATTTCAATATATATTATATTAAAAAAATTCGTTTATATAATTTTATTTTACAATTTTATTATTTTTTAAAATAATATTTTATTAACGGTGCTCCGCGGGGATTCCCCGAAATTGAATAAAACCGAACGGGGCGGGGATGGTATTAAAAAAATCTCTGAAACAAAAATGGTGCGGAGATGGTAGATGCATTCCCCGCCTTGAACCGCCTCATTGCCATCCCTACTTCAAAGACACCGTATCATATTCGTCGCCATCCTCTGCATGGTTCTTACCGACAATATCTTCTAAACTCTAAATTTCTGAACATGATTCATTTTCACCTGCGTAGTTCATTATATTTTCGATATCCATCTTTATATTTATATATATATATATATATAAATAAATAAATAAATAAATAATGATGCTTAAAATTTTGATCTCAATAGAATCATCCACATATTATCCAAGTCAACAAGTATTTTAATTCTCATTTCTTACTCTCTTTCTTAATTAAAATTTTTCTTTAATTAATTTATTTTATTCATTATATCTTTTATCAATTATTTCATTATTTTAAAATTTTAATTAATTTAATATAATTATATATTAAATTTTAAAAATAATTTTACTTTATTCTTTAATTCAAATTTCCAAATAAATTATTAAAAAAATATTTATATACTTTCAATATATTTATTATTTATATAATTAATTAATTTTCTTTTTTTCATTATATATTTTATATATATGTTTAATTAACGATGATTAAAAATTTATATATATATATATATATATACAATTTTAAATTAAATTTAATAATCACAAATAGTTGGATGGTTATAATGTTCACCTTTCATATTTAAAATGCGTGTAAATTTGTGGTAGATTGAAATGTCAAAAGTAAGGGTAAGATAACATATGTGAGTCCCTATGTAAATGCGTATATGTAAATGCGTATGTGAATTTATTGTTTTGATAATATTGTTAAAAGTATTTGTACAAATTACTCAAATTTATTGTTTTGATAATATTGTTAAAAGTATTTGTACAAATTACTCAAAGAATATGAGAGATCAATTAAAGAATACTTCAAATAATGAAGTAATAATATTAATAAGTCAAAGTTTATTTTGGTGAAATATTAGTTGTTTTTAAATTAAAATTTTAAATATATTTTATTTAGTGTTAATCACGCAATTAGTAATATGAAAGGACGGTTAGGAAATGTCAAAAGGTAATATCGATATAAAATGTTCTAAGTAAACCCTAATAAGAGATCAATTAGAGAATGTTCAAAAACAAGGTTACAATATTAGTATATTAAAAATTTAATTTGGTAGAATATTAATTGTTTTTAAATTATTCAACTATATTTTTATTCTTAAAGAATTTGAATAGTACAAACGGTCAAAAATGAGAAGGGGGATAATCAGTCTTTAGTCTTTGCTTTACCTTTCTGTCCTAACTTTCTATCTTAACCTGAGACTAAGTTTAGTCTTCATTCTCATTTTAATTTAGACATATTTAACTTTTCTTATTTCTTTATTTTATTTTTATTATTTTTTAAATATATATTATAATACAATATAGATAAATCAAATTATAAAAGTTCAAATGCAAAGTTACATTTTTTTTTGTAAATATATAAAAATAAATGTTTTAATTATTTTAAATATATATATATATAAATATAAACGTGTACAACATAATAAAAAAATTATTTTTATTTAAAAGAAAAAAAATAATAATTAATATATATAATCGTTTTTAACAAATATTAGTATTGTTCTATAATCTCTAAAGAAGTTGAAAAGATTAGACCTCTAATTGCCTTTTTTAGTATTAAAGATGGCTTGTCTTTTTTTCAAAATAATATTAATAATTCAGACACTTTTTCTTATATTTTGTTTTTGAATAAAAGGATAAAATTGAAAAATGTGTTTGGGTTCACAATTTGTGGTCTTTCGTCAACATATTTTAGTATATCATTGGTGCTAAATTACGATACAATATTCATTGTGGGGTGGTTCTTCAATTAGTTTTTGGGATGACATTTTGTGTAGTGTCAAAAATCTAGCTACGACGTATCATGAGCTTGCTTCCATTGATATACGTAGAAATAACACAGTTAAAGAAAAGTTTGATCCGGTCTAGTAGTTTTTCTAGTCGAATTATATATAGAAGTCGAATTATATATAGAAGGAGATTAAATATTATGGAGACTTCGTCCCATAATAAAGTTTTACTTTGGGTAGGACGCAAGCAAGTGTCACCATCTAAACAAGACGTTATGCGTTGACAAAATATTGATAGTTTCCATGTGAGACATTGCTATAAAGTGTTCGCTAGGATGATTCCATATAATTTTTGTTAAGAAAAACTTTTGGAGTCAAAAATTTCATCAAATATCTCATTTTTTGGATTAGTGTTATTCACGGTGTAGTTCTTACGGATGATATGTATGAAAAAGTTGTGTTATAGCTAGTCGTATATATGTGACACGAAAAAAATTGAATCAGTAACTCACTTACTTTTACATTGTCGATGGATGACTAATATTTGGAGTCTTTTGTGAAGTATTATTGAGATTAATTGGGTGATGTCCGAATCTTTGGATAATTACTGAGAAATTTGGATTGATGCAGTTGATATATCGGTCATACATATTTGAGTTACCATCCTAATTATTTTTTGGTGAACTATCTGGTTGTAGAGAAATTGTCGAACTTTTAATGATTGTAGTCGTCCAATGCGTATCATTTATAATACTATTATTATTACGTTTTCTGATATTCGTTTAGGAAACCAGAAAAGTTTGTCAATGAGTTAATAATTCTTTTCGAGGATTCACGAGTTCGATAACTTATTAAGTATTTTTTTTCTTTTTATATATTTTTTGTCGTTGTGTGTTTAAATAATTTTTTATTTTTATTTTTAATATATATGAACTTTTTAAGAATAATAATAATATTTGGTATATGAGTTCTTTATGTTTGGATTGATGCAGTTGATATATCGGTCATACATATTTGAGTTACCATCCTAATTATTTTTTGGTGAACTATCTGGTTGTAGAGAAATTGTCGAACTTTTAATGATTGTAGTCGTCCAATGCGTATCATTTATAATACTATTATTATTACGTTTTCTGATATTCGTTTAGGAAACCAGAAATGTTTGTCAATGAGTTAATAATTCTTTTCGAGGATTTACGAGTTCGATAACTTATTAAGTATTTTTTTTCTTTTTATATATTTTTTTTCGTTGTGTGTTTAAATAATTTTTTATTTTTATTTTTAATATATATAAACTTTTTAAGAATAATAATAATATTTGGTATATGAGTTCTTTATGTTTGGATTGATGCAGTTGATATATCGGTCATACATATTTGAGTTACCATCCTAATTATTTTTTGGTGAACTATCTGGTTGTAGAGAAATTGTCGAACTTTTAATGATTGTAGTCGTCCAATGCGTATCATTTATAATACTATTATTATTACGTTTTCTGATATTCGTTTAGGAAACCAGAAAAGTTTGTCAATGAGTTAATAATTCTTTTCGAGGATTTACGAGTTCGATAATTTATTAAGTATTTTTTTTCTTTTTATATATTTTTTGTCGTTGTGTGTTTAAATAATTTTTTATTTTTATTTTTAATATATATGAACTTTTTAAGAATAATAATAATATTTGGTATATGAGTTCTTTATGTTTGGATTGATGCAGTTGGTATATCGGTCATACATATTTGAGTTACCATCCTAATTATTTTTTGGTGAACTATCTGGTTGTAGAGAAATTGTCGAACTTTTAATGATTGTAGTCGTCCAATGCGTATCATTTATAATACTATTATTATTACGTTTTCTGATATTTGTTTAGGAAACCAGAAAAATTTGTCAATGAGTTAATAATTCTTTTCGAGGATTTACGAGTTCGATAACTTATTAAGTATTTTTTTCTTTTTATATATTTTTTGTCGTTGTGTGTTTAAATAATTTTTTATTTTTATTTTTAATATATATGAACTTTTTAAGAATAATAATAATATTTGGTATATGAGTTTTTTATGTTTGGATTGATGCAGTTGGTATATCGGTCATACATATTTGAGTTACCATCCTAATTATTTTTTGGTGAACTATCTGGTTGTAGAGAAATTGTCGAACTTTTAATGATTGTAGTCGTCCAATGCGTATCATTTATAATACTATTATTATTACGTTTTCTAATATTCGTTTAGGAAACCAGAAAAGTTTGTCAATGAGTTAATAATTCTTTTCGAGGATTTACGAGTTCGAAAATTTATTAAGTATTTTTTTTCTTTTATATATTTTTTGTCGTTGTGTGTTTAAATAATTTTTTATTTTTATTTTTAATATATATGAACTTTTTAAGAATAATAATAATATTTGGTATATGAGTTCTTTATGTTTGGATTGTTTTAACTTGTGTGTTTCATGGTTAATATAATAATAATAATAATAATAATTATTGAATTGATGGTAGGATTGTGAACTTAAAAAAATGTTTGTTTAGTAAGCCAAAACCATGGTAATAAAGGAATGTGAAAAATATAAGAAATAAAATATATAAATTTAATTTTTTATTATTTAATTTATTTAAAATAAACTAAATATATGTTTTTATAAGAACATTTATGTAAATAAATATAGTAATAAATAATAAATATAATCTTTTTATATTTTAAAATTATAATATATTTTAAAACAACATTAATATAAATATTTAAATATTCAATATATATATATATATATATATATATATATATATATATATATATATATATATATATATATATATATATATATATATATATATATATATATATATATATATATATATATATATATATATATATATATATATGAGTAATGATAGTGAACGCCAACACAAAAATAGAATATTCCCTTTAAACACAGAATATTTTCTCTCCTCTTATTAATTAATTTCTCTCTATCTCTACGAATTAATTAATTTATCTCTCTTTCTCTCTCACTAATCAATTAATTTATCTCTTTTATCTCTCCCTAATTAATTTATTTAAACCCTAAAATCTAAACCCTAAACTCTAAATTCTAAATACTAAACCCTAATTAATATATTTACGGTTAGTTTAGTTGAATTATAAATTTATCAAAGAAATGAGTGAAAAAATTAATTTATTAATAATTAGTTACCTATGGTGGAGAGAAAATAATTAATAGTGAGAATAGAAATATTAGATCAACATTTATAAGTAATAAAATTAAAAAATATTAATAAGTCAATAGAAAAAAATAATAAGAAAAAGAAAAAAGGGAGCATAAAGAATAAATAATATTTGATAAATAAAGGAATTGAAAATTCATAAAAATATAAAAATATAAAAAATAAAAGAAATAAATTCATAATACAACTTAAACATGATATTAATTAAGGTTTATGATTTAGAATTTAGTGTTTAGAGTTTAGAATTTAGGGTTTAGAATTTAGAAATTAGTGTTTAGGTTTATCGGAAAAAAAATTAATTAATAAATACAACCTATTATGTTTTATTTAAACATATTATTAAAATATTTAATGTGAGAGTTTGTGATAAAGTGTTGAGTTATAAATATAAGAGAAATGAGTGAAATAATTAATCGTGAGAATATGGATAAATTAATCAGTAAAAGTAGAAAGAAAAATTAGTTAATAAGATGAGAGAATATTCGGTATTTAAAAGGAATATTCTGTTTTCGCGAATTTTGTAGTTGCAATAACTCTTATCATAATAGCAGTGTATGAATATATTTTTGTGTTGTAAACCTTTTTTTATATTAAAAGTATTTTGTATAATGCAACCAGATAAAGTCATCGTAAAGATTTTGACAATTAACTAATAGATTGTACATGATCTTAAAAATGAATTATGATTATTTTTATTATCATGATTTTGTTTATAAATAAAATAGAAATTATTAATTAAAAATATTTAAACTTATTATTGACATAAACATGTGTGAAAAACTTGTAAAATAAATTTACTACTTGTAAATGTAAATCTTTATTAACCATTATCATTACTTATTATTAATTATATTTTTAAAATTTTTAATTTTACTTTCTAAAAATAATCAACATTTTTATTTAAAAACAACATTGATATTCATAACTTATCATTTCTTACGTAATAATTATTATTTTATCTATTATACTTTTTTTCTTCAAAATATAATTATTAATAATTTTTACTAATTATGTATATATATATATATATTATATTATATTTTATAGATTTTACATTATTTTTTATTTGTTCTCTTTTTATTTTTTCCTTTATTTTTTTTTATATTTTTCCTTTTTTTAAATTTTATTTATTTTAATACAACAAATATACTTATACATTCTTTATTTAAAAAACCCAAAAGGCCAATATGCCCATGAGGCCTTTTGGATTCAACGAGTTGATTTGGCTAGCGGGTCGTGGAGCTGGCAGGTTTGGAGCGGGTTAAAACCGAGTTTCTAGGAGAAGAACTCCAATCACTTTAATTTGTGTGTTAGATGGTCAATATCATTTTTTTAGAAAACCGTTAAAATCATTTTAATAATATTTTTAGAAGTTTTTCGCCGCGTGGTTGTTGGGGAGTTTCATGATGGATTTTAAACGAGACAAGCGAAAACTAGAACGAATGATGGTTCTTGCCAAAAGATCAGTTTCGTTAACATATTTGTTATACAATGTCAATTTTTATGAATCTCGGTGGATGAGATCAGTAGAAAAAACTATCGATTTTGAAATCGTTGTATAATAAAATTTTGAAATTTAGAACCTGAAATAAAAGACTAGAATGATATGGTATAAAGAAATATTGATAATTTTTTATGTAGAGGTGATATATTAAATTAAAAATAGAAAATATATCTTTGAAATTTACCGAGGTTGAAATTAAAATTAAAGTAAAATCTGATATACTAAATATTAGAGTAATATTTATGTTAATTTTAAATTAGATTTTACTTATAAATTAGATCAATTGGAGTATTAATTTATTTGTACTATTAGTACTTTTATTATTTTAAATTAATCTTTTTTTATTCTTAACAAATTTGAACAAATAATCTTATAAATTTATTCTTTTTTTAGACGGATTAAATAAACAATGGTTGTGCTCTAATTTGATTTTTTCAGTTTAAAGTCAGGACATTAAATTTTAATTATCTGAATTTTGTTTTTCTAATAAACATTTTTTTACATACTTTAACATAATATATTTTTGTTAAATAGTTATTAAATGTTATATATTTAATTGAATTAAAAATATAAACGGTGCAACTTAAAGTTCGAGCTTCATATAATAAATGGAAAAAAACATTTAGATTTTTTTTAGAGAATAGTTAATACTATTTATTAAAAATCTCAAAAATTGAAGATTAAAAATCAAATCTAGACCAACCTAATTATGATTAAATGATGACAATTAAAAGATTCTAAAAAACTTATTAGTAACATTGGTAAAAACAAATAACAGAGATTACAAACAAAAAGAATACAATAAAAAATAGATCATAACTTCATAACTACCCCAATTAGGGTGTTTACTTCCATATAAACTTGTTGCGTTATAAAGTCTTTTCCCCCTTCCCCTTCCTCTTGCGATGCAAGAAGATTGAATTGAAGAAGATGATGAAGCTTGTTTATTCCCATTGTGTAATCTTTCTTTGTACGAACCCGTGCTAATCTAATAGAAATAGTTCTTTTTCAGGAGTTCTTATATTTGTTGTCATCTACTTGAATTTCAGGATTTTGCATTCGTTTTCTTCAGGTCAGCTTTGGTATCCTCTACATCAGTCTTGATATCCTCTGTTTCAGCTTGATTAGTCTGAGTATTTTCTTCTACTACAACTTGACTTGTTTGAGAATCAACTTCCTCCTTCTTTCTTAAGCTCTTTTTAGTACAACATTTATCCTCTTCTTAATCAGAGTTTCTTTACCCTCTTTTCTTTAATCACATTCTTGTCTTCCTTTTAAGTACTCATTGACTTCAACTTCATACTCTTCCTCCACATTTTTCTCTATGATGTTAGACTCCTCTATTTTATTTACCTACTTTTTTTATCTTCTTCCTTAGCTTGAGCACACATTTCATGTTGGCATGTTGGAAAATATTACAGAATGAAAACCTGTGTGGCCTCCACTCATAAGTGATTTCCATGATAGTAAATTTTTCTTTCTTGTCAACCACTGTCATTTTATCTGACAATGTGCTTCGAGAATGTACATCAATGTTAATTCTAGCAAAGAAAATATGTTCTCCTCCTTTGGTAATTGGGTCCATATATAATGGTCTACCAAATAAACCTGCTAAAAGATTTTAAGTTATACATGTGTGTAGGAATATTTTAAAGTTTGAACCATATTTGAGTTGTTTCCTTAGGTTTTCTTAATAAGTTCAAATCTTCACACCATCTTTCTAACTTCATGCAGCTGAATCCAATATATGTATGCCCATTTTTTAGAATTTCATTCAGATTTGATAATTTCTTGAATTTCATAAAATAGAGATCATGTACATTTTATCCTGTTCATTTTCCTTCCATTGCTTCATAAGTGTCTCTTTTAAGGTGAAAAAACGGGTAAAATAATCTGGTTTGTCCGATCCGTATTAAATTCAAATTAAATTTATTCAATCCGTAATCCAAATAATTTTACTAAATAATACGGATAGAATATGGATTGGATTGAATATAGTTTGAACAATCCATACTAAAAATATTTATATATTTGTAAATGTCAACTTAAAATTATTCAATAATTTTAAATTAATTAGATTATTCAAATCAAATCCGTATTAAACTTAATCCGAATTTAATCCAAATCGAAAGTTAATCCCACTACGTTATTATTACGACGATACAAAAAAATCTCTTACAGAAAATCAATGAAAGTGGTCGATGAACTTATTGATCTTGAACACTCATATGTTGTCGTCACTCATATTGTTGTCGTCTGAAGTTAAAATGACATAACGTCGTTAAATAAAAAGATCATAAAAGTGTAGGATTCAAACTTCAGAAAAAAAAAAACAAGCCGAATGAGAATAAAAGTTAAAGTACAAAAACAACGAAACTTAGAGCGATTTGAAATTAAAAGTAAGAGTGATTTTCTCATATTCAATACTCTTAAATCATGTTTTAAAGAAGTGCAACTTGAATGGCTATTGACATCTCTGTCTTAAAAGTTTTATGTTTTTAGTTGCTGAATTTTTTTTCAAGAATCATTTGTTAATATTTTGTTTTCTAATATCCATCATATGAATAATCTCCTAGAATTGTTATCAATCAAACAGTAGTCTCTTAAATTTTAGTTTCAATTTTCAGCATTTTTTTAGATGCTCTTGGATCAAGAGTGTATAGCATGATTGTTCATATAACCATGATGCTCTTTGAATTTTTTTTAGTTTTTGTCAATGGAATAATAATAGCGAAATGCTGAAAATCGCGCTACTTTCAAAATGTTGCTATTCAAACGTCCAATTATACTAAAAGTTTTATTGTATGCAGATTTTTTGACATTATTTTTGAGCCAGTCACCAAGTTAGGAATACTAATATAGAGAACAAAAATACAACAAATTTATTTAAACTAACTATTTTATTATATTACCATTTAAACCATTACAAAAAAAGTTTCAAAAAATGTGATGGTAAACCACATGAATTATTTAAACGATCAATCAATTTGTCTAAATACCCTATAAAAATTTATGCCTAATATATATATTATTAGATAGATATTTCTGAGAGATACAGAGAAAGTTCCGAATTGAGAATGACAACAAAATCACAAATAATTATTATATTACCATTTAAACTATAATAAAAAAAAAGTTCATAAAAAATGTGACATTAACTAAAGAATTTGGTTGAACAGATGTTTTAGGCCTTCTTACATGAATTAGACAAAACGATCAATCAATTTGTATAAATACCCTAAAAAAGTTTATACACAATATATTTTAAAATAGACATTTTCGAGAGATACACTGAAAACTTTGATATGACTCAATCCTGAGTTAAGAATGACTATATTATTACCATTTAAACCGTAACAAAAAAAAAAAGTTCACCAAAATGTGACAGTAACCAATTGGCTGGAAAGATGTTTTTGCCTACTTACATAAATTACTTAAATGATCAATCACTTTTTTTAAATACCTTATAAAAGTTAATGCCTAATATATTTTTTAAATAGAACTTTGTTTGAGAGGAACAAAGAAAGCTTTGAATCATATCAATCATGAGTTGTGAATTACAACCAAATCGCGTGTATCTTTTTGCCTACTTACACGAATTACTTAAATGGTCAATCAATTTTTCTAAATACCTTATAAAAGTTAATGCCTAATATATTTTTAAATAGAAATTTTTTTGAGAGAAACAAAGAAAGCTTTGAGTCATATTAATAATGAGTTATGAATTACAACAAAATCACGTGTATCTATTATATTACCATTTAAACATTAACAAAAAAAATCACAAAAATGTGAAAGGTTCTTCATCTGTTTTTATTGTTTTAAATTTCTTCACGAAAATTATTTTAGATAACTATGAGTAAGTATAAGAATAAGAAGAAATAATGTTATACAGCTTAAGAATTTCATGAATAAATATTTAATTTCCTAAAATTGATACTAAAAATTTAATATTCTAATATTAACAATAACATACTAAATACTAGTCATTCAAATGATATACAAATGATTTGAGAAGAAGACTCCAATGACCAATTAAAATCATAAGAACATGAGAAATTCTTAAGTTCTAAAAATAATTTTTCATCTCAATTCTTTAAACTAAATATTAAACTAAATTCTAAATAAAATTCATAAAATTTAATCCCAATACATACATTCAAAATTGAAAAAAATTCACATAGATTTAGACGCATGTACTTGTACAATTAACTCATTTAAACGTATATACTAGTAGTAATGATCATTTATATCTTCTATCAAAAATAAACTTATTTAACTTCTATTTACTAACATAATTATTTATTTTTTATTTATATATTTATATATTTATTAATTAATTATTAATATATTTTTTATTTCCTTCTTTTTCATTAATTAATCACTCTATACTTCTATTTTTTTAATAAAAATTCTTATTATTCATATATAGTATTTATTAATTATTTTAATATATATATATGATCATTTATCATTAATTATTTTAAATTTATATTTCTTCTTCTATATATTTTCTTATATTAACAATAATTATTAATTTTTTTAAAAATTGTTTAGTCCCAATGGTTGAATATAAAAGTGACTTATTCCTTCAACAACAACAATCTTTCAACACAAAAATAAATAAATTAATAATTAGAAATTAGAAAATAATAGAAACTCATTAATCAAACAAAAAATGAGTAATGATCAAATATTAAACAAAACAATATTTCTTTCTATTTCTATTATATAAGTAATTAAATAAAAATTTATTTTATTTTCTAACCCCGATGTTAATTTAATTAAAAAATTAAAATTATAAAAATTAAAATATAATTAAATCTTAATATTATTCTATATTAATATATATTATTATATATTACAGATACCATCAATATTGGTATGAAAAGCATGAATAAAAAATTACGGTAATAAAATGAATTACTATAATAATAATAAAAGAGGTCTAATTAACTCTCATCAATTTGGATTTATAGATTTGTGAACTATTTCAGCATTATTAAGAAGTGATTTAAATAATTTTAAAACAATATTTATAAATATTAAATAAAATTAAACAAATAACTTATTAAAATAATTAGTATTATTAAATTATTATTTCATAATAATTAAAAATAAAAATAAAATATGAACCTAAATTAAATTTAATTTAAATCTTATCTATAAACAATTACTTTTGTTTACTTCGTATATATGTAAACAAATATTTGTCTTCCTTTTTTAATCATACATTCTTTATTTAACCACTAATTTACTTTTTAATTATACATTTTTTTTTTAATTTGAAAGTTAAAAGTTCTTATAAAATTGTTGACCCTTGTAAATTTATAAAATTAAGAATTTATTTTAAATTTAAGAGTTTAATTTAAAATAATATTAGTTATATATTATTATTTTAGACTATTATTTTTATATATAATTAAATATAAAATTTGATAGAAACTGTGATTTCGGTTGAGATGAGTAGTGGTCTATATTTCGATTTTTTTTTTTTGGACTATTTGATTCGAAATGAACAGTTGAACGTTCAGTAATCGCGGTCCACAAATGTGTTTACTATACCACGTTATTATTACGGCGATAAAAAAATCTCTTCTAAAACCAATCAAAACGGTCGGTGAACTTATTGATCTTTTTGAACACTCATCAATTTTCTTATTTATCTTGATATTTACGTTTACATATTTACCTATTGAATATATTAATTAGAAGAGACAATATAACTTCTTTTCGATTGCATTTTTCAATGAATCTCAATTCTTTAAACAAATTCAAAATAATCCTTCATAAAGTTTAGGCCAAATTCATACATTTAAAAAAATTGTCTCCTTTTTTATTTATATTAATTTGGATATTCTGTTTGAAAACATAAAACTAAAAGATAATCTAAGTAAATAGTTGTCCATCCAACAAATAAATAAAAGTCTAATCACAAAGTCAATTCACATCACATATTAAAAAACACGACTTTATTCTCAATAATAAAAAAAAAACATTAAGTTAATTTGTGGGTGTAGATGATAGAAAGTGCTGAAAAATAAAAATAAAATAAAAGCTCTTATTTAATATATTATTAAAATAGATTGTAATAGGAGAGCTATCCCTAAACAAATAAAAAAAAAAAATTAATCTTATTATTGGAGTCTCTCTTCTATGAGACTATGGCATTACATGGGTTGAACAATCAGTTGGATCAAAAGAGACCATCCGACGGTGAATATCAATTCCAATTGAGAAGTCTATTTGTGCTCGGTTCCCCAATATGGATAAAACATCATCTGGTTTTATTGCCAGACACACCTTATTTTCGTCGTATTTAATAAAAGTGTTCTTCTTTGACAAAACTAATTCAGGGCCATTATCAAATTGGAGGGTGATTATAGGGATACTGGTGTTAATTTTATAGCAAAGTTCATTACCAACATATAATGGTCTTTTACCAATCCTTTTTATTAATGCATACACCAATATTTCATACGCTTTGGTGGGCAAATAGCTTAGAGTAGAGCCTGTGTCCAACATGAAGTTAGCGGATAGTCCTCCCATTGGAATTACTGTATCTCCAATGATGATTGATTTCAATATGATATAATAGTTTGGTTTGTTTTGCATCTTCCACAACAAGGTGGAAATAGTCCCTTCCGGACTATGTCCAAAGCTAATCTTACTAGTCCTTGCATCTGGGTTTGAACCGAATTGATCAGATACTAGGCAGTATGTAAACCTTCCATGAAGAAAAGCATCAGTCTGACCAATGAATGAGAGAGGACTATCTGCAAGCCCAATTATACCGGTGCACTGTTGCTCAAATTGTCCTACATTGTTATGCCCGCACCCTAGAGCAACGTGAGTGATGGAAGTGGGCCCAAGTGTATAAGTTTCCTTATATAGTACCCCACGGGTATATGAATTGCCACCGAAAGCATAGTTACATACTCCATTTGATTTAGTTAAATCACGTTTGTCTTCTAATAACATACACTCATGCTCAGAATCTAGCAATATTTGAGATGATGCTGACGCATAAGGATTAAATATGGGTAGAGCTTGATGGAAACAATTCTCACATGGAAGGCACTGAATCCATGACACGCTGGACCCCATGTCCGCGTACATCATTTGTTTGACTGGCGGTGTGCCGACGTAAACCTCCATGAGGTACGATAAACCAGGAGAAGCCACCATTGTCGTTTCCATGCTAGTAGTTTCCGCCGAATGGTTGTCGTGGAGTTTCATGATGGATTTCAAATGAGACAAGCGAGAACTAGAACGACTAATGGTTCTTTCCATAAGGTAAGTTCCGTTGACATGTCCATTGTACGATGTCAATTTTAGTGAATCTCGATGGATGAGATTAGTAGTAAAAACTATCGGTTTTGAAGTTTTTGTACTATGAGAATTTGAAATTTGGAATATGAAATAAAAGATTAGGATTATTTTATGGTATAAAGATATGATGGTCATTTTTTAATGTAGAGATGATATATTGAATTAAGAAAATATCTTTCAAATTTAAATTTATAAAAGGTAGAATTAAGGTTAAAATAAAATTTGATTTACTAAATATTACAGTAATATTTATATTAATTTTAAATTATATTTAACTTATAAATGAGATCATTTGGAACATTAATTTATTTGTAATATTATTAATTTTATTATTTTATATTTAAAATTTTGTTATTCTTAACAAATTTGAACAGTTTAAGTTTATAAATTTTTTGTTTTTATATTTTTGTAACAATAAATAGAAGATAGTTTAAAAATAATTGTTGTACTGTAATTTGAATTTTTCAAAAGTTTGAAATTAGGACATTAATAATTTTTAATTATCTGAATTTGTTTTCAAATAAACATTTTTTCACATACTTTAATATGATATATTTTTGTTAAATAATTATTAAATGTCATCTATTTCATTGAATTAAAAATAAAAATTGTGTAATTTAAATTTCAACCATCATATAATAAATAAAAATACTCATTTAGACTTAATATATATATATATATATATATATATATATATATATATATATATATATATATATATATATATATATAACTAATATATTTAGACGTAAAATTATAAAAAAAAAAATCTAAAATAATATAGTATTAAAACTTAACTTTTTTATTTTCATTCTTAATTTAGTTTAGACTTATTTAACTTTTATATTTATTATTATTTTTTTTATTATTATTTTAAATATATATATATATATATATATATATATATGAGAAATGATTAGGCGGGGGAATTTAGTGAGGGAATGACTTGGCATAATCTTATTATCTGAAAAAATCAAATAATTTCTCTCTTTTCTCCCACTTTTATATTTTCTAACCAATGAAGTCAATCCTCACCAAATTTCCTCTCTCTATCACTCCTCATATATATATATATATATATATATTAAAAAATTGAAAAACTTGATAAAATATTAAGATAATATTTTTTCGGGAGATTCTTATATAATTTTCGGTTCCAAGAAAATCATAAATTAATAATTCATAGAAAATGAAAAATATATATTACACTCTATTGAAATATGATTCAATAATTGTCTAGTTTCCTTTAAAGTTCAAGTCTATTTGGAGCTCATACCTAACTTTTTTATTGCATCCAATAACTCAAATGTTGTATTTTTGTATTGTATCATAAAGTTGTGAAGAGTATTCGACGCCATAAGTACTTCCTTTCGCGTAATAGACTTCAAAGACACCGTATCATATTCGTTGTCATCTTCTGCATTGTTCTCAATAATAGTACCCACAATATCTTCTAAACTCTAAATCTTTAAACATGATTTATTTTCACCTGAATACTATTCTTTTTTTCTTAATTAATTTTTTTCCTTATTATATATATACACACATATATATAATTAATTTTTTTATTCATTATATGTTTTATCTATTATTTCATTATTTTTTTATTAATTTAATATAAATATATATTAAATTTTAAAAATAATTTTACTTTATTATTTAATTTAAATTTCTAATATAAATTATTAAAAAATTATTTTTATAACTTCTGTATATTTATTATTTATATAATTAACTAATTTCTTTTTTCATTATATATTTTATATATGATTAAATATTTATATATATATATACAATTATAAATTAAATTTAATAATCATAAGTGGTTTGATGGTTAAAATGTTCACCTATCATATTTGAGACCAGAGTTTGAGTCATATTTAATGCCAAGTTATAAATAATAAAACGAAATTAATGGTGCATGTGGATACTTGATGTGATGGCCACTAGTAGAAAAAGAAGTATCAGTAAGGGCGAAAACCGTTACTGAAAGTATCGAATGCCGTTACTGAAACATAATTGTAACGACAAATAAAACCGTTACCAATCGTTACTAAAAAATACGTTACAGAAACTTCACAGGTATCAGTAACGGCTTTCGAAAACCGTTATTGATAGTAAAGGAACAACAATAACAGTTCTAGCCGACTTAAAACCGTCACAGAAACTTCATAGGTATTAGTAACGTTTTTCGAAAACTGTTACTGATAGTAAAGGAACAACAGTAACGGTTCTAATACTTAAAGTCAAGTAATAATATTATTAAGCAAAAGTTTATTTTGGTGGAATATTAGTTATTTTTAAATTAAGATTTTAAATATATTTTATTTAGTGTTAGTCACGAAATTAGTAATATGAGAGGACAGTTGGGAAATGCCAAAAAGGTAACATCAATATAAAATGTTCTAAATAAAACCTAATAAGAGATTAATTAAAGAATGTTCAAAACGAGGTCACAATATTAGTAAATTAGAAATTTAATTTGGTAGAATATTAGTTGTTTTTAAATTATTTAAATATATTTTTATTTAACCATTATTAATATTATCTTTAAAAGATAGATATAATAGTATGCGTGAGTCCTAATTTTATGGTTCAAAGAGAGATTGTTAGTCACAAGAATCGAGATTAATAAATTAAAATTTTATTTTGTTAGAATATTATTTGTTTTTAAATGAAAAATTAAACTATATTCTTATTTAACCATTATCAATATTATTTTTGAAAAATATGATATAATATTATCAATTTTGAAGTTGTTGTATTATGGGAATTTGAAATTTGGAACATGAAATAAAATATTATGATTATTGTATGGTATAAAGATATGATGGTCATTATTTAAAGTAGAGATAATATATTAAATTAAAAAATATCTTTGAAATTTATAAACTATAGAATTAAGATTAAAGTAAAATTTAATTTACTAAATATTACAGTAATATTTATGTTAATTTTAAATTAAATTTTACTTATAAAATGAGATCATTCGAAACATTAATTTATTTGTACTATTATTAATTTTATTATTTTATATTTAAATTTGTTTTATTCTTAACAAATTTGAACAGTTTAAGCTTATATATATATTTTTTATTTTTTTAACAATAAAAGAAGATAGTTTAAAAATAACTGTTTTGCTCTAATTTGATTTTTTTCAAAAGTTTGAAGTCAGGACTTTAATAATTTTAATTATCTGAATTTGTTTTCTAATAAACATTTTTTTACATACATATGATATATTTTTGTTAAATAATTATTAAATGTCATATATTTTATTGAATTAAAAATAAAAATTATGCAATTTAAATTTAAAGCATCATATAATAAATAAATAAAATTCATTTACACTTAATATAACTAATTTATTTAGACGTAAAATTATGAAAAAAAATAAAATCTAAAATGAATATAGTATTAAAAATTGTGTCATTTATTCTTCATTCTTAATTTAGTTTAGGCTTATTTAACTTTTTAATTTATTATTTTTTTCTATTTTTATTATTTTAAATATATATATTATAATACAGTACATAGTAGAAACTCTTTAAAATAATATATTGTAAATTAATAAATTTTCTAAAATAATAAATTTGTCCGATATGACTTAGGTCAATGTAAAAATTGAAAAACTTAATAAAATATTAAAATAATATTTTTCGAGAGATCCTTTTATAATTTTCGATCCCAAAAAATCATAAATTAATAATTATAGAAAATGAAAACATATAGTACATTTTATTGAAATATGATTCAATACTTGTTTAATTTTCTTTAAAGTTCAAGTCTATTTGGAACTCATATCTAACTTTTATTGCATCCAATAACTCAGGTGATGTAATTTTGTATTGTATCATAAAGTTATGAAGAGTGTTCGACGCCATAAATGCTTCCTTTCACGTAATATGCTTTCAAAGTAGGGATGATAATTTGAAACCGCCCCGTGAAAAACGAACCGAATTGTCCTATTTGGGACGGTTTTTCCCTAAAACCGAACGAGGATGGAACGGGGATGATATTTGTATCCCCCGCCCCGATCTCACACCGTTTCTACCCCGAACACTATAAATATAATTAAATATATTAAATCACCATTATATTTATTCATTCACTATATTTTATAAGAGTTTTAAGTTAATTTCTTTATAAAAATATAAACTTTCAATATATTTCAATATATATTATATTAAAAAAATTCGTTTATATAATTTTATTTTACAATTTTATTATTTTTTAAAATAATATTTTATTAACGGTGCTCCGCGGGGATTCCCCGAAATTGAATAAAACCGAACGGGGCGGGGATGGTATTAAAAAAATCTCTGAAACAAAAATGGTGCGGAGATGGTAGATGCATTCCCCGCCTTGAACCGCCTCATTGCCATCCCTACTTCAAAGACACCGTATCATATTCGTCGCCATCCTCTGCATGGTTCTTACCGACAATATCTTCTAAACTCTAAATTTCTGAACATGATTCATTTTCACCTGCGTAGTTCATTATATTTTCGATATCCATCTTTATATATATATATATATATATATAAATAAATAAATAAATAAATAATGATGCTTAAAATTTTGATCTCAATAGAATCATCCACATATTATCCAAGTCAACAAGTATTTTAATTCTCATTTCTTACTCTCTTTCTTAATTAAAATTTTTCTTTAATTAATTTATTTTATTCATTATATCTTTTATCTATTATTTCATTATTTTAAAATTTTAATTAATTTAATATAATTATATATTAAATTTTAAAAATAATTTTACTTTATTCTTTAATTCAAATTTCCAAATAAATTATTAAAAAAATATTTATATACTTTCAATATATTTATTATTTATATAATTAATTAATTTTCTTTTTTTCATTATATATTTTATATATATGTTTAATTAACGATGATTAAAAATTTATATATATATATATATATATACAATTTTAAATTAAATTTAATAATCACAAATAGTTGGATGGTTATAATGTTCACCTTTCATATTTAAAATGCGTGTAAATTTGTGGTAGATTGAAATGTCAAAAGTAAGGGTAAGATAACATATGTGAGTCCCTATGTAAATGCGTATATGTAAATGCGTATGTGAATTTATTGTTTTGATAATATTGTTAAAAGTATTTGTACAAATTACTCAAATTTATTGTTTTGATAATATTGTTAAAAGTATTTGTACAAATTACTCAAAGAATATGAGAGATCAATTAAAGAATACTTCAAATAATGAAGTAATAATATTAATAAGTCAAAGTTTATTTTGGTGAAATATTAGTTGTTTTTAAATTAAAATTTTAAATATATTTTATTTAGTGTTAATCACGCAATTAGTAATATGAAAGGACGGTTAGGAAATGTCAAAAGGTAATATCGATATAAAATGTTCTAAGTAAACCCTAATAAGAGATCAATTAGAGAATGTTCAAAAACAAGGTTACAATATTAGTATATTAAAAATTTAATTTGGTAGAATATTAATTGTTTTTAAATTATTCAACTATATTTTTATTCTTAAAGAATTTGAATAGTACAAACGGTCAAAAATGAGAAGGGGGATAATCAGTCTTTAGTCTTTGCTTTACCTTTCTGTCCTAACTTTCTATCTTAACCTGAGACTAAGTTTAGTCTTCATTCTCATTTTAATTTAGACATATTTAACTTTTCTTATTTCTTTATTTTATTTTTATTATTTTTTAAATATATATTATAATACAATATAGATAAATCAAATTATAAAAGTTCAAATGCAAAGTTACATTTTTTTTTGTAAATATATAAAAATAAATGTTTTAATTATTTTAAATATATATATATATAAATATAAACGTGTACAACATAATAAAAAAATTATTTTTATTTAAAAGAGAAAAAATAATAATTAATATATATAATCGTTTTTAACAAATATTAGTATTGTTCTATAATCTCTAAAGAAGTTGAAAAGATTAGACCTCTAATTGCCTTTTTTAGTATTAAAGATGGCTTGTCTTTTTTTCAAAATAATATTAATAATTCAGACACTTTTTTCTTATATTTTGTTTTTGAATAAAAGGATAAAATTGAAAAATGTGTTTGGGTTCACAATTTGTGGTCTTTCGTCAACATATTTTAGTATATCATTGGTGCTAAATTACGATACAATATTCATTGTGGGGTGGTTCTTCAATTAGTTTTTGGGATGACATTTTGTGTAGTGTCAAAAATCTAGCTACGACGTATCATGAGCTTGCTTCCATTGATATACGTAGAAATAACACAGTTAAAGAAAAGTTTGATCCGGTCTAGTAGTTTTTCTAGTCGAATTATATATAGAAGTCGAATTATATATAGAAGGAGATTAAATATTATGGAGACTTCGTCCCATAATAAAGTTTTACTTTGGGTAGGACGCAAGCAAGTGTCACCATCTAAACAAGACGTTATGCGTTGACAAAATATTGATAGTTTCCATGTGAGACATTGCTATAAAGTGTTCGCTAGGATGATTCCATATAATTTTTGTTAAGAAAAACTTTTGGAGTCAAAAATTTCATCAAATATCTCATTTTTTGGATTAGTGTTATTCACGGTGTAGTTCTTACGGATGATATGTATGAAAAAGTTGTGTTATAGCTAGTCGTATATATGTGACACGAAAAAAATTGAATCAGTAACTCACTTACTTTTACATTGTCGATGGATGACTAATATTTGGAGTCTTTTGTGAAGTATTATTGAGATTAATTGGGTGATGTCCGAATCTTTGGATAATTACTGAAAAATTTGGATTGATGCAGTTGATATATCGGTCATACATATTTGAGTTACCATCCTAATTATTTTTTGGTGAACTATCTGGTTGTAGAGAAATTGTCGAACTTTTAATGATTGTAGTCGTCCAATGCGTATCATTTATAATACTATTATTATTACGTTTTCTGATATTCGTTTAGGAAACCAGAAAAGTTTGTCAATGAGTTAATAATTCTTTTCGAGGATTCACGAGTTCGATAACTTATTAAGTATTTTTTTTCTTTTTATATATTTTTTGTCGTTGTGTGTTTAAATAATTTTTTATTTTTATTTTTAATATATATGAACTTTTTAAGAATAATAATAATATTTGGTATATGAGTTCTTTATGTTTGGATTGATGCAGTTGATATATCGGTCATACATATTTGAGTTACCATCCTAATTATTTTTTGGTGAACTATCTGGTTGTAGAGAAATTGTCGAACTTTTAATGATTGTAGTCGTCCAATGCGTATCATTTATAATACTATTATTATTACATTTTCTGATATTCGTTTAGGAAACCAGAAATGTTTGTCAATGAGTTAATAATTCTTTTCGAGGATTTACGAGTTCGATAACTTATTAAGTATTTTTTTTCTTTTTATATATTTTTTTTCGTTGTGTGTTTAAATAATTTTTTATTTTTATTTTTAATATATATAAACTTTTTAAGAATAATAATAATATTTGGTATATGAGTTCTTTATGTTTGGATTGATGCAGTTGATATATCGGTCATACATATTTGAGTTACCATCCTAATTATTTTTTGGTGAACTATCTGGTTGTAGAGAAATTGTCGAACTTTTAATGATTGTAGTCGTCCAATGCGTATCATTTATAATACTATTATTATTACGTTTTCTGATATTCATTTAGGAAACCAGAAAAGTTTGTCAATGAGTTAATAATTCTTTTCGAGGATTTACGAGTTCGATAATTTATTAAGTATTTTTTTTCTTTTTATATATTTTTTGTCGTTGTGTGTTTAAATAATTTTTTATTTTTATTTTTAATATATATGAACTTTTTAAGAATAATAATAATATTTGGTATATGAGTTCTTTATGTTTGGATTGATGCAGTTGGTATATCGGTCATACATATTTGAGTTACCATCCTAATTATTTTTTGGTGAACTATCTGGTTGTAGAGAAATTGTCGAACTTTTAATGATTGTAGTCGTCCAATGCGTATCATTTATAATACTATTATTATTACGTTTTCTGATATTTGTTTAGGAAACCAGAAAAATTTGTCAATGAGTTAATAATTCTTTTCGAGGATTTACGAGTTCGATAACTTATTAAGTATTTTTTTCTTTTTATATATTTTTTGTCGTTGTGTGTTTAAATAATTTTTTATTTTTATTTTTAATATATATGAACTTTTTAAGAATAATAATAATATTTGGTATATGAGTTTTTTATGTTTGGATTGATGCAGTTGGTATATCGGTCATACATATTTGAGTTACCATCCTAATTATTTTTTGGTGAACTATCTGGTTGTAGAGAAATTGTCGAACTTTTAATGATTGTAGTCGTCCAATGCGTATCATTTATAATACTATTATTATTACGTTTTCTAATATTCGTTTAGGAAACCAGAAAAGTTTGTCAATGAGTTAATAATTCTTTTCGAGGATTTACGAGTTCGAAAATTTATTAAGTATTTTTTTTCTTTTTATATATTTTTTGTCGTTGTGTGTTTAAATAATTTTTTATTTTTATTTTTAATATATATGAACTTTTTAAGAATAATAATAATATTTGGTATATGAGTTCTTTATGTTTGGATTGTTTTAACTTGTGTGTTTCATGGTTAATATAATAATAATAATAATAATAATTATTGAATTGATGGTAGGATTGTGAACTTAAAAAAATGTTTGTTTAGTAAGCCAAAACCATGGTAATAAAGGAATGTGAAAAATATAAGAAATAAAATATATAAATTTAATTTTTTATTATTTAATTTATTTAAAATAAACTAAATATATGTTTTTATAAGAACATTTATGTAAATAAATATAGTAATAAATAATAAATATAATCTTTTTATATTTTAAAATTATAATATATTTTAAAACAACATTAATATAAATATTTAAATATTCAATATATATATATATATATATATATATATATATATATATATGAGTAATGATAGTGAACGCCAACACAAAAATAGAATATTCCCTTTAAACACAGAATATTTTCTCTCCTCTTATTAATTAATTTCTCTCTATCTCTACGAATTAATTAATTTATCTCTCTTTCTCTCTCACTAATCAATTAATTTATCTCTTTTATCTCTCCCTAATTAATTTATTTAAACCCTAAAATCTAAACCCTAAACTCTAAATTCTAAATACTAAACCCTAATTAATATATTTACGGTTAGTTTAGTTGAATTATAAATTTATCAAAGAAATGAGTGAAAAAATTAATTTATTAATAATTAGTTACCTATGGTGGAGAGAAAATAATTAATAGTGAGAATAGAAATATTAGATAAACATTTATAAGTAATAAAATTAAAAAATATTAATAAGTCAATAGAAAAAAATAATAAGAAAAAGAAAAAAGAGAGCATAAAGAATAAATAATATTTGATAAATAAAGGAATTGAAAATTCATAAAAATATAAAAATATAAAAAATAAAAGAAATAAATTCATAATACAACTTAAACATGATATTAATTAAGGTTTATGATTTAGAATTTAGTGTTTAGAGTTTAGAATTTAGGGTTTAGAATTTAGAAATTAGTGTTTAGGTTTATCGGAAAAAAAATTAATTAATAAATACAACCTATTATGTTTTATTTAAACATATTATTAAAATATTTAATATGAGAGTTTGTGATAAAGTGTTGAGTTATAAATATAAGAGAAATGAGTGAAATAATTAATCGTGAGAATATGGATAAATTAATCAGTAAAAGTAGAAAGAAAAATTAGTTAATAAGATGAGAGAATATTCGGTATTTAAAAGGAATATTCTGTTTTCGCGAATTTTGTAGTTGCAATAACTCTTATCATAATAGCAGTGTATGAATATATTTTTGTGTTGTAAACCTTTTTTTATATTAAAAGTATTTTGTATAATGCAACCAGATAAAGTCATCGTAAAGATTTTGACAATTAACTAATAGATTGTACATGATCTTAAAAATGAATTATGATTATTTTTATTATCATGATTTTGTTTATAAATAAAATAGAAATTATTAATTAAAAATATTTAAACTTATTATTGACATAAACATGTGTGAAAAACTTGTAAAATAAATTTACTACTTGTAAATGTAAATCTTTATTAACCATTATCATTACTTATTATTAATTATATTTTTAAAATTTTTAATTTTACTTTCTAAAAATAATCAACATTTTTATTTAAAAACAACATTGATATTCATAACTTATCATTTCTTACGTAATAATTATTATTTTATCTATTAAATAAGTAATTTATTTATATCATTATTATTTACTTTTTTTCTTCAAAATATAATTATTAATTATTTTTACTAATTATGTATATATATATATATTATATTATATTTTATAGATTTTACATTATTTTTTATTTGTTCTCTTTTTATTTTTTCCTTTATTTTTTTTTATATTTTTCCTTTTTTTAAATTTTATTTATTTTAATACAACAAATATACTTATACATTCTTTATTTAAAAAACCCAAAAGGCCAATATGCCCATGAGGCCTTTTGGATTCAACGAGTTGATTTGGCTAGCGGGTCGTGGAGCTGGCAGGTTTGGAGCGGGTTAAAACCGAGTTTCTAGGAGAAGAACTCCAATCACTTTAATTTGTGTGTTAGATGGTCAATATCATTTTTTTAGAAAACCGTTAAAATCATTTTAATAATATTTTTAGAAGTTTTTCGCCGCGTGGTTGTTGGGGAGTTTCATGATGGATTTTAAACGAGACAAGCGAAAACTAGAACGAATGATGGTTCTTGCCAAAAGATCAGTTTCGTTAACATATTTGTTATACAATGTCAATTTTTATGAATCTCGGTGGATGAGATCAGTAGAAAAAACTATCGATTTTGAAATCGTTGTATAATAAAATTTTGAAATTTAGAACCTGAAATAAAAGACTAGAATGATATGGTATAAACAAATATTGATAATTTTTTATGTAGAGGTGATATATTAAATTAAAAATAGAAAATATATCTTTGAAATTTACCGAGGTTGAAATTAAAATTAAAGTAAAATCTGATATACTAAATATTAGAGTAATATTTATGTTAATTTTAAATTAGATTTTACTTATAAATTAGATCAATTGGAGTATTAATTTATTTGTACTATTAGTACTTTTATTATTTTAAATTAATCTTTTTTTATTCTTAACAAATTTGAACAAATAATCTTATAAATTTATTCTTTTTTTAGACGGATTAAATAAACAATGGTTGTGCTCTAATTTGATTTTTTCAGTTTAAAGTCAGGACATTAAATTTTAATTATCTGAATTTTGTTTTTCTAATAAACATTTTTTTACATACTTTAACATAATATATTTTTGTTAAATAGTTATTAAATGTTATATATTTAATTGAATTAAAAATATAAACGGTGCAACTTAAAGTTCGAGCTTCATATAATAAATGGAAAAAAACATTTAGATTTTTTTTAGAGAATAGTTAATACTATTTATTAAAAATCTCAAAAATTGAAGATTAAAAATCAAATCTAGACCAACCTAATTATGATTAAATGATGACAATTAAAAGATTCTAAAAAACTTATTAGTAACATTGGTAAAAACAAATAACAGAGATTACAAACAAAAAGAATACAATAAAAAATAGATCATAACTTCATAACTACCCCAATTAGGGTGTTTACTTCCATATAAACTTGTTGCGTTATAAAGTCTTTTCCCCCTTCCCCTTCCTCTTGCGATGCAAGAAGATTGAATTGAAGAAGATGATGAAGCTTGTTTATTCCCATTGTGTAATCTTTCTTTGTACGAACCCGTGCTAATCTAATAGAAATAGTTCTTTTTCAGGAGTTCTTATATTTGTTGTCATCTACTTGAATTTCAGGATTTTGCATTCGTTTTCTTCAGGTCAGCTTTGGTATCCTCTACATCAGTCTTGATATCCTCTGTTTCAGCTTGATTAGTCTGAGTATTTTCTTCTACTACAACTTGACTTGTTTGAGAATCAACTTCCTCCTTCTTTCTTAAGCTCTTTTTAGTACAACATTTATCCTCTTCTTAATCAGAGTTTCTTTACCCTCTTTTCTTTAATCACATTCTTGTCTTCCTTTTAAGTACTCATTGACTTCAACTTCATACTCTTCCTCCACATTTTTCTCTATGATGTTAGACTCCTCTATTTTATTTACCTACTTTTTTTATCTTCTTCCTTAGCTTGAGCACACATTTCATGTTGGCATGTTGGAAAATATTACAGAATGAAAACCTGTGTGGCCTCCACTCATAAGTGATTTCCATGATAGTAAATTTTTCTTTCTTGTCAACCACTGTCATTTTATCTGGCAATGTGCTTCGAGAATGTACATCAATGTTAATTCTAGCAAAGAAAATATGTTCTCCTCCTTTGGTAATTGGGTCCATATATAATGGTCTACCAAATAAACCTGCTAAAAGATTTTAAGTTATACATGTGTGTAGGAATATTTTAAAGTTTGAACCATATTTGAGTTGTTTCCTTAGGTTTTCTTAATAAGTTCAAATCTTCACACCATCTTTCTAACTTCATGCAGCTGAATCCATTATATGTATGCCCATTTTTTAGAATTTCATTCAGATTTGATAATTTCTTGAATTTCAGAAAATAGAGATCATGTACATTTTATCCTGTTCATTTTCCTTCCATTGCTTCATAAGTGTCTCTTTTAAGGTGAAAAAACGGGTAAAATAATCTGGTTTGTCCGATCCGTATTAAATTCAAATTAAATTTATTCAATTCGTAATCCAAATAATTTTACTAAATAATACGGATAGAATATGGATTGGATTGAATATAGTTTGAACAATCCATACTAAAAATATTTATATATTTGTAAATGTCAACTTAAAATTATTCAATAATTTTAAATTAATTAGATTATTCAAATCAAATCCGTATTAAACTTAATCCGAATTTAATCCAAATCGAAAGTTAATCCCACTACGTTATTATTACGACGATACAAAAAAATCTCTTACAGAAAATCAATGAAAGTGGTCGATGAACTTATTGATCTTGAACACTCATATGTTGTCGTCACTCATATTGTTGTCGTCTGAAGTTAAAATGACATAACGTCGTTAAATAAAAAGATCATAAAAGTGTAGGATTCAAACTTCAGAAAAAAAAAAACAAGCCGAATGAGAATAAAAGTTAAAGTACAAAAACAACGAAACTTAGAGCGATTTGAAATTAAAAGTAAGAGTGATTTTCTCATATTCAATACTCTTAAATCATGTTTTAAAGAAGTGCAACTTGAATGGCTATTGACATCTCTGTCTTAAAAGTTTTATGTTTTTAGTTGCTGAATTTTTTTTCAAGAATCATTTGTTAATATTTTGTTTTCTAATATCCATCATCTGAATAATCTCCTAGAATTGTTATCAATCAAACAGTAGTCTCTTAAATTTTAGTTTCAATTTTCAGCATTTTTTTAGATGCTCTTGGATCAAGAGTGTATAGCATGATTGTTCATATAACCATGATGCTCTTTGAATTTTTTTTAGTTTTTGTCAATGGAATAATAACAGCGAAATGCTGAAAATCGCGCTACTTTCAAAATGTTGCTATTCAAACGTCCAATTATACTAAAAGTTTTATTGTATGCAGATTTTTTGACATTATTTTTGAGCCAGTCACCAAGTTAGGAATACTAATATAGAGAACAAAAATACAACAAATTTATTTAAACTAACTATTTTATTATATTACCATTTAAACCATTACAAAAAAAGTTTCAAAAAATGTGATGGTAAACCACATGAATTATTTAAACGATCAATCAATTTGTCTAAATACCCTATAAAAATTTATGCCTAATATATATATTATTAGATAGATATTTCTGAGAGATACAGAGAAAGTTCCGAATTGAGAATGACAACAAAATCACAAATAATTATTATATTACCATTTAAACTATAATAAAAAAAAAGTTCATAAAAAATGTGACATTAACTAAAGAATTTGGTTGAACAGATGTTTTAGGCCTTCTTACATGAATTAGACAAAACGATCAATCAATTTGTATAAATACCCTAAAAAAGTTTATACACAATATATTTTAAAATAGACATTTTCGAGAGATACACTGAAAACTTTGATATGACTCAATCCTGAGTTAAGAATGACTATATTATTACCATTTAAACCGTAACAAAAAAAAAAAAAAGTTCACCAAAATGTGACAGTAACCAATTGGCTGGAAAGATGTTTTTGCCTACTTACATAAATTACTTAAATGATCAATCACTTTTTTTAAATACCTTATAAAAGTTAATGCCTAATATATTTTTTAAATAGAACTTTGTTTGAGAGGAACAAAGAAAGCTTTGAATCATATCAATCATGAGTTGTGAATTACAACCAAATCGCGTGTATCTTTTTGCCTACTTACACGAATTACTTAAATGGTCAATCAATTTTTCTAAATACCTTATAAAAGTTAATGCCTAATATATTTTTAAATAGAAATTTTTTTGAGAGAAACAAAGAAAGCTTTGAGTCATATTAATAATGAGTTATGAATTACAACAAAATCACGTGTATCTATTATATTACCATTTAAACATTAACAAAAAAATTCACAAAAATGTGAAAGGTTCTTCATCTGTTTTTATTGTTTTAAATTTCTTCACGAAAATTATTTTAGATAACTATGAGTAAGTATAAGAATAAGAAGAAATAATGTTATACAGCTTAAGAATTTCATGAATAAATATTTAATTTCCTAAAATTGATACTAAAAATTTAATATTCTAATATTAACAATAACATACTAAATACTAGTCATTCAAATGATATACAAATGATTTGAGAAGAAGACTCCAATGACCAATTAAAATCATAAGAACATGAGAAATTCTTAAGTTCTAAAAATAATTTTTCATCTCAATTCTTTAAACTAAATATTAAACTAAATTCTAAATAAAATTCATAAAATTTAATCCCAATACATACATTCAAAATTGAAAAAAATTCACATAGATTTAGACGCATGTACTTGTACAATTAACTCATTTAAACGTATATACTAGTAGTAATGATCATTTATATCTTCTATCAAAAATAAACTTATTTAACTTCTATTTACTAACATAATTATTTATTTTTTATTTATATATTTATATATTTATTAATTAATTATTAATATATTTTTTATTTCCTTCTTTTTCATTAATTAATCACTCTATACTTCTATTTTTTTAATAAAAATTCTTATTATTCATATATAGTATTTATTAATTATTTTAATATATATATATATGATCATTTATCATTAATTATTTTAAATTTATATTTCTTCTTCTATATATTTTCTTATATTAACAATAATTATTAATTTTTTTAAAAATTGTTTAGTCCCAATGGTTGAATATAAAAGTGACTTATTCCTTCAACAACAACAATCTTTCAACACAAAAATAAATAAATTAATAATTAGAAATTAGAAAATAATAGAAACTCATTAATCAAACAAAAAATGAGTAATGATCAAATATTAAACAAAACAATATTTCTTTCTATTTCTATTATATAAGTAATGAATTAAAAATTAAATAAAAATTTATTTTATTTTCTAACCCCGATGTTAATTTAATTAAAAAATTAAAATTATAAAAATTAAAATATAATTAAATCTTAATATTATTCTATATTAATATATATTATTATATATTACAGATACCATCAATATTGGTATGAAAAGCATGAATAAAAAATTACGGTAATAAAATGAATTACTATAATAATAATAAAAGAGGTCTAATTAACTCTCATCAATTTGGATTTATAGATTTGTGAACTATTTCAGCATTATTAAGAAGTGATTTAAATAATTTTAAAACAATATTTATAAATATTAAATAAAATTAAACAAATAACTTATTAAAATAATTAGTATTATTAAATTATTATTTCATAATAATTAAAAATAAAAATAAAATATGAACCTAAATTAAATTTAATTTAAATCTTATCTATAAACAATTACTTTTGTTTACTTCGTATATATGTAAACAAATATTTGTCTTCCTTTTTTAATCATACATTCTTTATTTAACCACTAATTTACTTTTTAATTATACATTTTTTTTTTAATTTGAAAGTTAAAAGTTCTTATAAAATTGTTGACCCTTGTAAATTTATAAAATTAAGAATTTATTTTAAATTTAAGAGTTTAATTTAAAATAATATTAGTTATATATTATTATTTTAGACTATTATTTTTATATATAATTAAATATAAAATTTGATAGAAACTGTGATTTCGGTTGAGATGAGTAGTGGTCTATATTTCGATTTTTTTTTTTGGACTATTTGATTCGAAATGAACAGTTGAACGTTCAGTAATCGCGGTCCACAAATGTGTTTACTATACCACGTTATTATTACGGCGATAAAAAAATCTCTTCTAAAACCAATCAAAACGGTCGGTGAACTTATTGATCTTTTTGAACACTCATCAATTTTCTTATTTATCTTGATATTTACGTTTACATATTTACCTATTGAATATATTAATTAGAAGAGACAATATAACTTCTTTTCGATTGCATTTTTCAATGAATCTCAATTCTTTAAACAAATTCAAAATAATCCTTCATAAAGTTTAGGCCAAATTCATACATTTAAAAAAATTGTCTCCTTTTTTATTTATATTAATTTGGATATTCTGTTTGAAAACATAAAACTAAAAGATAATCTAAGTAAATAGTTGTCCATCCAACAAATAAATAAAAGTCTAATCACAAAGTCAATTCACATCACATATTAAAAAACACGACTTTATTCTCAATAAAAAAAAACATTAAGTTAATTTGTGGGTGTAGATGATAGAAAGTGCTGAAAAATAAAAATAAAATAAAAGCTCTTATTTAATATATTATTAAAATAGATTGTAATAGGAGAGCTATCCCTAAACAAATAAAAAAAAAAAAAAATTAATCTTATTATTGGAGTCTCTCTTCTATGAGACTATGGCATTACATGGGTTGAACAATCAGTTGGATCAAAAGAGACCATCCGACGGTGAATATCAATTCCAATTGAGAAGTCTATTTGTGCTCGGTTCCCCAATATGGATAAAGCATTATCTGGTTTTATTGCCAGACACACCATATTTTCGTATTTAATAAAAGTGTTCTTCTTTGACAAAACTAATTCAGGGCCATTATCAAATTGGAGGGTGATTATAGGGATACTGGTGTTAATTTTATAGCAAAGTTCATTACGAACATTTAATGGTTTTTCACCAATCCCTTCTTTTAATGCATACACCAATATTCGATACGCTTTGGTGGGCAAATAGCTTAGAGCAGAGCCTGTGTCCAACATGAAGTTAGCGGATAGTCCTCCCATTGGAATTACTGTATCTCCAATGATGAATGATTTCAATATGATATAATAGTTTGGTTTGTTTCGCATCTTCCACAACCAGGTGGAAATAGTCCCTTCCGGACTATGTCCAAAGCTAATCTTACTAGTCCTTGCATCTGGGTTTGAACCGAATTGATCAGATACTAGGCAGTATGTAAACCTTCCATGAAGAAAATCATCAGTCTGACCAATGAATGAGAGAGGACTATCTGCAAGCCCAATTATACCGGTGCACTGTTGCTCATATTGTCCTACATTGTCATGCCCGCACCCTAGAGCAACGTGAGTGATGGAAGTGGGCCCAAGTGTATAAGTTTCCTTATATAGTACCCCACGGGTATATGAATTGCCACCGAAAGCATAGTTACATACTCCATTTGATTTAGTTAAATCACGTTTGTCTTCTAATAACATACACTCATGCTCATAATCTAGCAATATTTGAGATGATGCTGACGCATAAGGATTAAATATGGGTAGAGCTTGATGGAAACAATTCTCGCATGGAAGGCACTGAATCCATGACACGCTGGACCCCATGTCCGCGTACATCATTTGTTTGACTGGCGGTGTGCCGACGTAAACCTCCATGAGGTACGATAAACCAGGAGAAGCCACCATTGTCGTTTCCATGCTAGTAGTTTCCGCCGAATGGTTGTCGTGGAGTTTCATGATGGATTTCAAATGAGACAAGCGAGAACTAGAACGACTAATGGTTCTTTCCATAAGGTAAGTTCCGTTGACATGTCCATTGTACGATGTCAATTTTAGTGAATCTCGATGGATGAGATTAGTAGTAAAAACTATCGGTTTTGAAGTTGTTGTACTATGAGAATTTGAAATTTGGAATATGAAATAAAAGATTAGGATTATTTTATGGTATAAAGATATGATAGTCATTTTTGAAGGTAGAGATGATATATTGAATTAAGAAAATATCTTTCAAATTTATAGAAGGTAGAATTAAGGTTAAAATAAAATTTGATTTACTAAATATTACAGTAATATTTATATTAATTTTAAATTATATTTAACTTATAAATGAGATCATTTGGAACATTAATTTATTTGTAATATTATTAATTTTATTATTTTATATTTAAAAATTTGTTATTCTTAATAAATTTGAACCGTTTAAGTTTATAAATTTTTTGTTTTTATATTTTTGTAACAATAAATAGAAGATAGTTTAAAAATAATTGTTGTACTGTAATTTGAATTTTTCAAAAGTTTGAAATTAGGACATTAATAATTTTTAATTATCTGAATTTGTTTTCAAATAAACATTTTTTCACATACTTTAATATGATATATTTTTGTTAAATAATTATTAAATGTCATCTATTTCATTGAATTAAAAATAAAAATTGTGTAATTTAAATTTCAACCATCATATAATAAATAAAAATACTCATTTAGACTTAATATATATATATATATATATATATATATATATATATATATATATATAACTAATTTATTTAGACGTAAAATTATAAAAAAAAATCTAAAATGAATATAGTATTAAAAATTAACTTTTTTATTCTTCATTCTTAATTTAGTTTAGACTTATTTAACTTTTATATTTATTATTAGTTTTTTTATTATTATTTTAAATATATATATATATATATATATATATATATATATATATATATATATGAGAAATGATTAGGCGAGAGAATTTAGTGAGGGAATTTGGTGAGGGATTGACTTAGCATAATCTTATTAGCTGAAAAAATCAAATAATTTCTTTTTTTCTCTCTTTCCTCCCACTTTTACATTTTCTAACCAATGAAGTCATTTTCTCACCAAATTCCCTCACCAAATTCCCTCTCTCTATCACTCCTCATATATATATATATATATATATATATATATATATATATATATATATATATATATATATATATATATATATATATATATATATATATATATTAGAAACTCTGTAAATTAATATTCGGTAAATTAATAAACTCTCTAAAATAATAAATTTGTCCGGTCCCAACTTAGACCAATATAAAAAATTTAAAAACTTGATAAAATATTAAGATAATATTTTTTCGGGAGATCCTTTTATAATTTTCGATTCCAAGAAAATCATAAATTAATAATTCATAGAAAATGAAAAATATATATTACACTCTATTGAAATATGATTCAATAATTGTCTAGTTTCCTTTAAAGTTCAAGTCTATTTGGAGCTCATACCTAACTTTTTTATTGCATCAAATAACTCAAATGTTGTATTTTTGTATTGTATCATAAAGTTGTGAAGAGTATTCGACGACATAAGTACTTCCTTTCGCGTAATAAACTTCAAAGACACCGTATCATATTCGTTGTCATCCTCTGCATTGTTCTCAATAAAGTACCCACAATATCTTCTAAACTCTAAATCTTTAAACATGATTTATTTTCACCTGAATACTATTCTTTTTTTCTTAATTAATTTTTTTTCCTTATTATATATATACACATATATATAATTAATTTTTTTATTCATTATATCTTTTATCTATTATTTCATTATATTTTATTAATTTAATATAAATATATATTAAATTTTAAAAATAATTTTACTTTATTATTTAATTTAAATTTCTAAAATAAATTATTAAAAAATTATTTTTATAACTTCTGTATATTTATTATTTATATAATTAACTAATTTCTTTTTTCATTATATATTTTATATATGATTAAATATTTTTATATATATGTACATACAATTATAAATTAAATTTAATAATCATAAGTGGTTTGATGGTTAAAATGTTCACCTATCATATTTGAGACCAGAGTTTGAGTCATATTTAATGCCAAGTTATAAATAATAAAACGAAATTAATGGTGCATGTGGATACTTGATGTGATGGCTACTAGTAGAAAAAGAAGTATCAGTAAGTGCGAAAACCGTTACTGAAAGTATCGAATGCCGTTACTGAAACATAATTGTAACGGCAAATAAAACCGTTACCAATCGTTACTAAAAAATACGTTACAGAAACTTCACAGGTATCAGTAACGGCTTTAAAAACCGTTATTGATAGTAAAGGAACAACAGTAACAGTTCTAGCCGACTTAAAACCGTCACAGAAACTTCACAGGTATTAGTAACGGTTTTCGAAAACTGTTACTGATAGTAAAGGAACAACAGTAACGGTTCTAATACTTAAAGTCAAGTAATAATATTATTAAGTAAAAGTTTATTTTGGTGGAATATTAGTTATTTTTAAATTAAGATTTTAAATATATTTTATTTAGTGTTAGTCACGAAATTAGTAATATGAGAGGACGGTTGGGAAATGCCAAAAAGGTAACATCGATATAAAATGTTCTAAGTAAAGCCTAATAAGAGATTAATTAGAGAATGTTCAAAACAAGGTCACAATATTAATAAATTAGAAATTTAATTTGGTAGAATATTAGTTGTTTTTAAATGATTTCACTATATTTTTATTTAACCATTATTAATATTATCTTTGAAAGAAGATATAATAGTATGCGTGAGTCCTAATTTTATGGTTCGAAGAGAGATTGTTAGTCACAAGAATCGAGATTAATAAATTAAAATTTTATTTTGTTAGAATATTAGTTGTTTTTAAATGAAAAATTAAACTATATTCTTATTTAACCATTATCAATATTATTTTTGAAAAATATGATATAATATTATCGATTTTGAAGTTGTTGTATTATGGGAATTTCAAATTTGGAACATGAAATAAAATATTATGATTATTATATGGTATAAAGATATGATGGTCATTATTTAAAGTAGAGATAATATATTAAATTAAAAAATATCTTTGAAATTTATAAATTATAGAATTAAGATTAAAGTAATATTTAATTTACTAAATATTACAGTAATATTTATGTTAATTTTAAATTAAATTTTACTTATAAAATGAGATCATTCGGAACATTAATTTATTTGTACTATTATTAATTTTATTATTTTATATTTAAATTTGTTTTATTCTTAACAAATTTGAACAGTTTAAGCTTATTTATATATATATATATATATATATATATATATATTTTAACAATAAAAGAAGATAGTTTAAAAATAACTGTTGTGCTCTAATTTGATTTTTTCAAAAGTTTGAAGTCAGGACTTTAATAATTTTAATTATTTGAATTTGTTTTCTAATAAACATTTTTTTACATAAATATGTTACATTTTTGTTAAATAATTATTAAATGTCATATATTTTATTGAATTAAAAATAAAAATTATGCAATTTAAATTTCAAGCATCATATAATAAATAAATAAAACTCATTTACACTTAATATAACTTATTTATTTAAACATAAAATTATGAAAAAAAAATAAAATCTAAAATGAATATAGTATTAAAAATTGGGTCATTTATTCTTCGTTCTTAATTTAGTTTAGACTTATTTAACTTTTTAATTTATTATTTTTTTTTATTTTTATTATTTTAAATATATATTATAATACAGTACATAGTATAGAAACTCTTTAAAATAATATATATGGTAAATTAATAAATTTTCTAAAATAATAAATTTATCCGATATGACTTAGGTCAATGTAAAAATTGAAAAACTTGATAAAATATTAAAATAATATTTTTCGAGAGATTCTTTTATAATTTTCGATCCCAAAAAGGTCATAAATTAATAATTATAGAAAATGAAAACATATAGTACATTTTATTGAAATATGATTCAATACTTGTCTAATTTTCTTTAAAGTTCAAGTCTATTTGGAACTCATATCTAACTTTTATTGCATCCAATAACTCAGGTGATGTAATTTTGTATTGTATCATAAAGTTGTGAAGAGTGTTCGACGCCATATATGCTTCCTTTCACGTAATATGCTTCAAAGCAGGGATGATAATATGAAACCGCCCCGTGAAAAACGGACCGAATTGCCCTGTTTGGGACGGTTTTTCCCCAAAACTGAACGAGGATGGAGCGGGGATGATATTTGTATCCCCCGCCCCGATCTCACCCCGTTTCTACCCCGAACACTATAAATATATTTAAATATATTAAATTACCATTATATTTATTTATTCACTATATTTTATAAGAGTTTTAAGTTAATTTCTTTATAAAAATATAAACTTTCAATATATTTCAATATATATTATATTTAAAAAATTCGTTTATATAATTTTATTTTACAATTTTATTATTTTTTAAAATAATATTTTATTAACTGTGCTCCGCGGGGATTCCCCGAAATTGAATAAAACCGAACGGGACGGGAATGGTATTAAAAAAATCTCCGAAACAAAAATGATGCGGGGATGGTAAATGCATTCCCCGCCCTGAACCGCCTCATTGTCATCCCTACTTCAAAGACACCGTATCATATTCGTCGCCATCCTCTGCATGGTTCTTACCGACAATATCTTCTAAACTCTAAATTTCTGAACATGATTCATTTTCACCTGGGCAGTTCATTATATTTTCGATATCCATCTTTTTATATATATATATATATATATATATATATATATATATATATATATATATATATATATATAAATAATTAATTAATGATGCTTAAAATTTTGAGCTCAATAAAATCATCCACATATTATCCAAGTCAACAAGTATTTTAATTCTCATTTCTTACTCTCTTTCTTAATTAAAAATTTTTCTTTAATTAATTTCTTTTATTCATTATATCTTTTATCTATTATTTCATTATTTTAATTTTTTAATTAATTTAATATAATTATATATTAAATTTTAAAAATAATTTTACTTTATTCTTTAATTCAAATTTCCAAATAAATTATTAAAAAAATATTTATATACTTTCAATATATTTATTATTTATATAATTAATTAATTTTCTTTTTTTCATTATATATTTTATATATGTTTAATTAACAATGATTAAAAATTTATATATATATATATATACAATTTTAAATTAAATTTAATAATCACAAATAGTCAAATAGTTGGATGGTTATAATGTTCACCTTTCATATTTGAAATGCGTGTAAATTTGTGGTAGATGGAAATGTCAAAAGTAAAAGTAAGATAGCATATGTGAGTCCCTATGTAAATGCGTATGTGAATTTATTGTTTTGATAATATTGTTAAAAGTATCTGTACAAATTACTCAAAGAATATGAGAGATCAATTAAAGAATACTTCAAATAATGAAGTAATAATATTAGTAAGTCAAAGTTTATTTTGGTGGAATATTAGGTGTTTTTAAATTAAAATTTTAAATATATTTTATTTAGTGTTAGTCACGCAATTAGTAATATGAAAGGACGGTTAGGAAATGTCAAAAGGATAATATCGATATAAAATGTTCTAAGTAAAGCCTAATAAGAGATCAATTAGAGAATGTTAAAACAAGGTTACAATATTAGTAAATTAGAAATTTAATTTGGTAAAATATTAATTGTTTTTAAATTATTCAACTATATTTTTATTGTTAAAGAATTTGAATAGTACAAACGGTCAAAAATGAGAAGGGGGATAATCAGTCTTTAGTCTTTGCTTTACCTTTCTATCCTAACTTTCTATCTTAACCTGAGACTAAGTTTAGTCTTCATTCTCATTTTAATTTAGACATATTTAACTTTTATTATTTCTTTATTTTATTTTTATTATTTTTTAAATATATATTATAATACAATATAGTAAATCAAATTATAAAAGTTCAAATACAAAGTTACATTTTTTTTTTTGTAAATATATAAAAATAAATGTTTTAATTATTTTAAATATATATATATATATATAAAAATATAAACGTGGACAACATAATAAAAAAAATTGTTTTTATTTAAAAGAGAAAAAATAATAATTAATATATATAATCGTTTTTAACAAATATTAGTATTGTTCTATAATCTCTAAAGAAGTTGAAAAGATTAGACCTCTCTAATTGCCTTTTTTTAGTATTAAAGATGGCTGGTCTTTTTTTCAAAATAATATTAATAATTCAGACATTTTTTTCTTATATTTTGTTTTTGAATAAAAGGATAAAATTGAAAAATGTGTTTGGGTTCACAATTTGTGGTCTTTCGTCAACATATTTTAGTACATCATTGGTGCTAAATTACGATACAATATTCATTGTAGGGTGGTTCTTCAATTAGTTTTTGGGATGACATTTTGTGTAGTGTCGAAAATCTAGCTACGACGTATCATGAGCTTGCTTCCATTGATATATGTAGAAATAACACAGTTAAAGAAAAGTTTGATTCGGTCTAGTAGTTTTGCTAGTCGAATTATATATAGAAGTCGAATTATATATAGAAGGAGATTAAATATTATGGAGACTTCGTCCCATAATAAAGTTTTACTTTGGGTAGGACGCAAGCAAGTGTCACCGTCTAAACAAGACGTTATGCGTTGACAAAATATTGATAGTTTCCATGTGAGGCATTGCTATAAAGTGTTCGCTAGGATGATTCCATATAATTTTTGTTGAGAAAAACTTTGGGAGTCAAAAATTTCATCAAATATCTCATTTTTTAGATTAGTGTTATTCACGGTGTAGTTCTTACGGATGATATGTATGAAAAAGTTGTGTTATAGCTAGTCGTATATATGTGACACGAAAAAAATTGAATCAGTAACTCACTTACTTTTGCATTGTCGATGGATGACTAATATTTGGAGTCTTTTGTGAAGTATTATTGAGATTAATTGGGTGATGTCCGAATCTTTGGATAATTACTGAGAAATTTGGATTGATGCAGTTGATATATCGGTCATACATATTTGAGTTACCATCCTAATTATTTTTTGGTGAACTATCTGGTTGTAGAGAAATTGTCGAACTTTTAATGATTGTAGTCGTCCAATGCGTATCATTTATATTACTATTATTATTACGTTTTCTGATATTCGTTTAGGAAACCAGAAAAGTTTGTCAATGTGTTAATAATTCTTTTCGAGGATTTACGAGTTCGATAACTTATTAAGTATTTTTTTTCTTTTTATATATTTTTTTTCGTTGTGTGTTTAAATAATTTTTTATTTTTATTTTTAATATATATGAACTTTTTAAGAATAATAATAATATTTGGTATATGAGTTCTTTATGTTTGGATTGATGCAGTTGATATATCGGTCATACATATTTGAGTTACCATCCTAATTATTTTTTGGTGAACTATCTGGTTGTAGAGAAATTGTCGAACTTTTAATGATTGTAGTCGTCCAATGCGTATCATTTATAATACTATTATTATTACGTTTTCTGATATTCGTTTAGGAAACCAGAAAAGTTTGTCAATGAGTTAATAATTCTTTTCGAGGATTTACGAGTTCGATAATTTATTAAGTATTTTTTTCTTTTTATATATTTTTTGTCGTTGTGTGTTTAAATAATTTTTTATTTTTATTTTTAATATATATGAACTTTTTAAGAATAATAATAATATTTGGTATATGAGTTCTTTATGTTTGGATTGTTTTAAATTGTGTGTTTCATGGTTAATATAATAATAATAATAATAATAATAATAATAATAATTGAATTGATGGTAGGATTGTGAACTTAAAAAACAATGTTTGTTTAGTAAGCCAAAACCAAGGTAATAAAGGAATGTGAAAAATATAAAAAATAAAATATATAAATTTAATTCTTTATTATTTAATTTATTTAAAATAAACTAAATATATGTTTTTATAAGAACATTTATGTAAATAAATATAGTAATAAATAATAAATATAATCTTTTTATATTTTAAAATTATGATATATTTTAAAACAACATTAATATAAATATTTGAATATTCAAAATATATATATATATATATATATGAGTAATGATAGTGAACGCCAACGCAAAAATAGAATATTCCCTTTAAACACCGAATATTTTCTCTCCTCTTATTAATTAATTTCTCTCTATCTCTACGAATTAATTAATTTATCTCTCTTTCTCTTTCACTAATCAATTAATTTATCTCTCTTATCTCTTGTTAATTAATTTATTTAAACCCTAAAATCTAAACCCTAAACTCTAAATTCTAAATACTAAACTCTAATTAATATATTTACGGTTAGTTTAGTTGAATTATACATTTATCAAAGAAATGAGTGAAAAAAAATTAATTTATTAATAATTAGTTACCTATGGTGGATGGAAAATAATTAATAGTGAGAATAAAAATATTAGATAAACATTTATAAATAATAAAATTAAAAAATATTAATAAGTCAATAGAAAAAAATAATAAGAAAAAGAAAAAAGAGAGCATAAAGAATAAATAATATTTGATAAATAAAGGAATTGAAAATTCATAAAAATATAAAAAAAATAAAAGAGATAAATTCATAATACAACTAAACATGATATTAATTAAGGTTTATGATTTAGAATTTAGGGTTTAGAGTTTAGAATTTAGGGTTTAGGGTTTAGAATTTAGAAATTAGTGTTTAGGTTTATCGGAAAAAAAAATAATTAATAAATACAACCTATTATGTTTTATTTAAACATATTATTAAAATATTTAATGTGAGAGTTTGTGGTAAAGTGTTGAGTTATAAATATAAAAGAAATGAGTGAAATAATTAATCGTGAGAATATGGATAAATTAATCAGTAAAAGTAGAAAGAAAAATTAATTAATAAGAGGAGAGAATATTCAATATTTAAAAGGAATATTCTGTTTTCGCGGATTTTGTAGTTGCAATAACTCTTATCATAATAGCAGTGTATGAATATATTTTTGTGTTGTAAACCTTTTTTATATTAAAAGTATTTTGTATAATGTAACCAGATAAAGTCATCGTAAAGATTTTGACAATTAACTAATAGATTGTACATGATTTTAAAGTGTTTCAAATATATTGTACATATCTTAAAATGAATTATGATTATTTTACATTATTTTTTAGGAGAAGAACTCCAATCACTTTAATTTGTGTGTTAGATGGTCAATATCATTTTTTTTTAGAAAACCGTTAAAATCATTTTAATAATATTTTTAGAAGTTTTTCGCCGCATGGTTGTTGGGGAGTTTCATGATGGATTTTAAACGAGACAAGCGAAAACTAGAACGAATGATGGTTCTTGCCAAAAGATCAGTTTCGTTAACATATTTGTTATACAATGTCAAGTTTTATGAATCTCGGTGGATGAGATCAGTAGAAAAAACTATCGATTTTAAAGTCGTTGTATAATAAAAATTTGAAATTTAGAACCTGAAATAAAAGACTATAATGATTGCATGGTATAAAGAAATATTGATAATTTTTTATGTAGAGGTGATATATTAAATTAAAAATAGAAAATATATCTTTGAAATTTACCAAGGTTGAAATTAAAATTAAAGTAAAATCTGATATACTAAATATTAGAGTAATATTTATGTTAATTTTAAATTAGATTTTACTTATAAATTAGATCAATTGGAGTATTAATTTATTTGTACTATTAGTATTTTTATTATTTTAAATTAATCTTTTTTTATTCTTAACAAATTTGAACAAATAATCTTATTAATTTATTCTTTTTTAGACGGATTAAATAAACAATGGTTGTGCTCTAATTTGATTTTTTCAGTTTAAAGTCAGGACATTAAATTTAATTATCAGAATTTTGTTTTTCTAATAAACATTTTTTTACATACTTTAACATAATATATTTTTGTTAAATAATTATTAAATGTTATATATTTAATTGAATTAAAAATATAAATGGTGCAATTTAAAGTTCGAGCTTCATATAATAAATGGAAAAAAACATTTAGATTTTTTTTTAGAGAATAGTTAATACTATTTATTAAAAATTTCAAAAATTGAAGGATTAAAAATCAAATCTAGACCAACCTAATTATGATTAAATGATGACAATTAAAAGATTCTAAAGAAACTTATTAGTAACATTGGTAAAAACAAATAACAGAGATTACAAACAAAAAGAATACAATAAAAAATAGATCATAAGTTCATAACTACCCCAATTAGGGTGTTTACTTCCATATAAACTTGTTGCGTTATAAAGTCTTTTCCCCCTTCCCCTTCCTCTTGCGATGCAAGAAGATTGAATTGAAGAAGATGATGAAGCTTGTTTATTCCCATTGTGTAATCTTTCTTTGTACGAACCCGTGCTAATCTAATAGAAATAGTTCTTTTTCAGGAGTTCTTATATTTGTTGTCATCTACTTGAATTTCAGGATTTTTGCATTTGTTTTCTTCAGGTCAGCTTTGGTATCCTCTACATCAGTCTTGATATCCTCTGTTTCAGCTTGATTAGTCTGAGTATTTTCTTCTACTACAACTTGACTTGTTTGAGAATCAACTTCCTCCTTCTTTTCTTAAGCTCTTTTTAGTACAATATTTATCCTCTTCTTAATCAGAGTTTCTTTACCCTCTTTTCTTTAATCACATTCTTCTCTTCCTTTTAGAGTACTCATTGGCTTCAACTTCATACTCTTCCTCCACATTTTTCTCTATGATGTTAGACTCCTCTATTTTATTTACCTACTTTTTTTTATCTTCTTCCTTAGCTTGAGCACACATTTCATGTTGGCATGTTGGAAAATATTACAGAATGAAAACCTGTGTGGCCTCCACTCATAAGTGATTTCCATGATAGTAAATTTTTCTTTCTTGTCAACCAAGTCATTTTATCTGGTAATGTGTTTCGAGAATGCACATCAATGTTAATTCTAGCAAAGAAAATATGTTCTCCTCCTTTGATAATTGGGTCTATATATAATGGTCTACCAAATAAACCTGCTAAAAGATTTTAAGTTATACATGTGTGTAGGAATATTCTAAAGTTTGAACCATATTTGAGTTGTTTCCTTAGGTTTTCTTAATAAGTTCAAATCTTCACACCATCTTTCTAACTTCATGCAGCTGAATCCAATATATGTATGCCCATTTTTTAGAATTTCATTCAGATTTGATTATTTCTTGAATTTCAGAAAATAGAGATCATGTACATTTTATCCTATTCATTTTCCTTCCATTGCTTCATAAGTGTCTCTTTTAAGGTGAAAAAATGGGTAAAATAATCCGGTTTTTCCGATCCGTATTAAATTCAAATTAAATTTATTCAATCCGTAATCCAAATAATTTTACTAAATAATACGGATAGAATATGGATTGGATTGAATATAGTTTGAACAATCCAAACTAAAAATATTTATATATTTATAAATGTCAACTTAAAATTATTCAATAATTTTAAATTAATTAGATTATTCAAATCAAATCCGTATTAAACTTAATCCGAATTTAATTCAAATCGAAAGTTAATCCCACCACGTTATTATTACGACGATACAAAAAGATCTCTTACAGAAAATCAATGAAAGTAGTCGATGAACTTATTGATCTTCTTGAACACTCATATTGTTGTCGTCTCATCCGTCTTCTCGGTTGTTCACTCTTCAGTCCAATCAGTACCATTTTTTACACTCAGTCTCTCACGTATCATTTTGATATACGAGTCAGTTTTTGAGGGTCATTACACATTAAACATTGTTTATTCGGATTGATTTGTGAATTTCTTAACTAGTTATTTGGTTAACTGTTAGCCTATAGAATGTCCTGTCAGTAATTAGTATGTTAGTTTGTGTTAGACGTTAAATGTAAAAATATATATACTAATTGCTAAGAAGTAATCATGTCACAAACTCACAAGAGAGACTAAATTGATTGGCTATGATACCCATTTAAAATTGAGTAATTTGATAAGTTCGAGTAAAATCACCAGATTCTTGGTTTAAAAGTTTATTTTCTTTGTTTTTTTTTAAAATGACATAACGTCGTTAAATAAAAAGATCATAAAAGTGTAGGATTGAAACTTCAGAACGAAAGAGAATAAAAGTTAAAGTACAAAAACAACGAAACTTAGAGCGATTTGAAATCAAAAGTAAGAGTGGCGTTCTCATATTCAATACTCTTAAATCATGTTTTAAAGAAGTGCAACTTGAATAGCTATTGACATCTCTGTCTTAAAAGTTTTATGTTTTCAGTTGCTGAAATTTTTTTCAAGAATCATTTGTTAATATTTTGTTTTCTAATATCCATCGTCTCAATAATCTCCTAGAATTGTTATCAATCAAACAGTAGTCTCTTAAATTTTAGTTTCAATTTTCAGCATTTTTTAGATGCTCTTGGATCAAGAGTGTATAGCAATATTGTTCATATAACCATGATGCTCTTTGAATTTTTTTTTAGTTTTTGTCAATGGAATAATAACAGCGAAATACTGAAAATCGCGCTACTTTCAAAATGTTGCTATTCTGATAGAAAAATTAAGTAAGTTAATTTTTGGAACCGGCCAGACGAACTAAACAGTTCTCAACTTTCATGTGTAGGTACAGGTTTTCAAAGCCGTATGAACCGGTTGGCGTATCAGAGGAACCGGTTGCTACTATACTTCAAAGAAACCAGTTTCAAGTGATCGAGTTACTGATCAGAGGAACCGGTTTTCACTTTCTCAAGCGGCCGGTTAGCCAAGACATAAATTTACATTCCAACCGGATGATACAGCACAAGACACAAAAAACGGAAGGTTCAGAATAAAAGTCAGAAGATTCAAACTTCAAGAGTGACGTACCATGACAGAAGAAACGTGTCTTGAAAGAATAAAAGAAGATCAGATCCGATCAGAAGCATGCGAGGAAAGCAATGATGCTCTATTGATCCGATGCTGACAACCGGTAGTGGATGTTCAACACGTGTCTCAACACTATACTTCAAAGAAACCAGTTTCAAGTGATCGAGTTACAGATCAGAGGAACCGGTTTTCACTTTCTCAAGCGACCGGTTAGCCAAGACATAAATTTACATTCCAACCGGATGATACAGCACAAGACACAAAAACCGGAAGGTTCAGAATAAAAGTCAGAAGATTCAAACTTCAAGAGTGACGTACCATGACGTAAGAAACGTGTCTTGAAAGAATAAAAGAAGATCAGATCCGATCAGAAGCATGCGAGGAAAGCAATGATGCTCTATTGATCCGATGCTGACAACCGGTAGTGGATGTTCAACACGTGTCTCAATCTAAAAACCGGCTATGTCATCCTTTGCTCAGAGTCACCTGCATGAATGCCAGGTGTTGAGGAAAATGAAGCGTGCAAGCAACCTTTCTGCATCAGGCGTGATAATGATCGACCAATCCGCAAGAGAGAGGAGAAAGTAGCCGTTGGGTACTTTCAGCTATAAAAGGAAGACGGATCGTCTTCATTAAATGCATAAGCAGAAGTCGCATAAGTGAAGTAGTTGTGAGCATCATAAGTTCTAAACGTTGTAAAGTCATAGATTACGAAAAGCATTAAGTTCTAGAGAGATAAACTGTTATATTCCAAAAACCGGTGTGTTCAAAACCGGAAGCTCTCTGTGTGTGTTGTGTTGAGTAGTTGTATTACATCAAAGTGTGAGTTTGGTGTAACCGGCGAGTAGCGAAGTTGGGCTCGACCGGCAGTATTGTTGTAACTCTAAAGAGTTAGTGGAGATCCTTCTCATAACCTGAGAAGAAGGGGTGGCGTAGGAGGGTTTGCTCCGAACATCCATAAACAAATTCTTGTCTCGTGTTCTTTCGTTGCTTTCATTTCTTGTTTACTTAACCTAAACCTCAAAACCAATCATACTCCTAAAACCGGTCACTCACATCCATAAGACCTACTCCTTCTAAAACATCATCTAAAGTCGCAAACGTTGCTTCAACCTGAAACAGACATTTCCGCCCTTGAACCCGGTTCAAGAGTCTGTGACAGTTTGCACAGTGCTGAGAACGGTTTTAGTCTTTAACCGGACTATCACCAAAGAGTGTTGTGTGTTGTAAGCGGCCACCCTTCCTGAAACCGGAAAACACCCCGGTCCTCCAAGGGCGTCCCCGATCTTAACAAGTGGTATCAGAGCGAGGTTCTTAGCACTCAAGCAACCAAAGAAGATGGGAAGCATGACCCACAGCGACAAGCCGCCAATGCTAAACAGCGAAGCATTTAGCAGTTGGAAGAAACAGATGTATCTACATCTGATTACATTAGATGATGAGATGAGCCGAGTCCTGAAAGAGGGACCGATCAAGATCAACAAGGAGGAAAACCTATGGACGAGTGAAGATCGGAGAAGAAGTAACATGGACAATCATTGCATGAGGCACATCTATAAGGCTATAGATAATAACACTTTGAACAAAATATCAGAGTGTGAAAATGCAAAGGAAGCCTGGGAAACGATTATTCAGATCCACGAGGGAAACGAAAGAACCAAGGAGAACAAAATCTTGGTGGCTACGCAGAAGTATGAAAACATAGGGATGAAACCGGGGGAAAACATGAAGGAATTCAGCAACCGGTTCACCAGCGTAGTAAACGAGCTTCAAACACTCGGAAAGAAGTATGACAACCGAGAAGTGATCATCAAAGCTCTAAGATCATTGCCAAGCACATGGGATATCAAGACCATGGTGATGAGGGAATCAAGCACCCTTGGGCAGATGAAGTTGCATGATGTGTTCGAGGATCTGAAAGCCTACGAATTCGAGATCAAGTCTCGGATCAAAGATGAAGCATCCACATCAACCGCAACTAGAGCATTGGTTACATCGGTGGAACCGGCGGCTCAAGTATCAACCGCACCGGCTCCAGTCAAAAACACCGATCAAATTACCGATGATGTGATGGCGATGCTAGCTCAGAAATTTGGGAAATTCATGAAGAAGAGCCAGCCACCATCTAATAATGATTTTAATTATAACTATGTAGATAAATCAAACAAGAGATGTTATAACTGTGACGGTTTTGGACATTTCAGGTCGGAGTGTAGAAAACCAAGAAGAGACGATAGAAAACCGGAAGGAAACTATCAAGGAAACAATTATCAAGGGAATAATTATCAAGTGGGCATCCTCCGATAATGAAGATAGTGAAGAGAAAGTAACCTGCTTCATGGCAAACGACGAAGAGGTATTTGATTTCTCTTCTGATGAGTTTACTAAAGAAGATCTGGTTTCGGCTCTCAACCAAATGGTTGCTGAGTTCAGAAACATATCTGCGTACATACCAGCTCCTGTAGAACCTAAAACCGAACAAACAAATAATGTATATGATAAAACATGTGAAATCGAAATGTATGAACCGGGTGAACTATTCTCCGACAATGAGAAGACAGTTCAACCGTTAACCGAAACCGATGAACGAGCAATGTACGTCACGGCTGCGTGGGAGAGATCACGTCAAGCAGTGAAACAAATGTGTAACTACAAAAGACATCCGAAGTGTAGATATGGTATCGGTTATGAACCAAATAAACAAAATGAAACAAAACAACCTAACGGGATGAAACTCACGAAAAATAATCTTCCATTTATAAAATTTGTTAAAAGTTCACAAACCGAAAATAACCTGAAACCGGAAGAAACGCTTAAATATGTAAGTCCTAACGAATCTGAAAATTGGCTTCATCCTGAGAGAAGGAAAGTCAACCGGAGACCAAGTAGACCTAATAAAACCTGACATCAAAGAAGTCCATCACCACATAAGGCATTCTTGAGCAACAGCCAAGAAGTTAAGCCAAATATTATCAAAACAATAACCGGGAAAGTGATCCGACTCATTCAAGTCTGGATCCCAAAGGGACTAATCAACCATGGACCCAACTGAATGTGGGTACCAAAAAGGTGTAAATAATTGTTTGTTGCAGTTTAGGATGAGCAACCGGTTAAAGAATTCTGAATGGTACTTGGACAGTGGATGCTCAAGGCATATGACCGGAAACAAGGAGCTACTGACCGACGTTAAGTACGAAACCGGAGCAGTCATCACATTCGGGGATAACTCAAAAGGTAAAACCGTGGGCAAGGGTAAGATTGTCCATGGTGATTTATCCATAAGTAATGTATTATTGGTAGAAAAACTGAGCTTTAACCTGTTAAGCATAAGTCAAATATGTGATGTGGGCTACAAAGTTGAATTTCATAAAAACTCATGCTTAGTCAAAAATCAAGATAATGACACTTTGCTAACCGGTAACCGGATAGGAAACATTTACAAAGTAAATTGGAAAACTGATTTCGAAAAACCTGTGTGTATGATAGCCGGAAATGATCCAAATTGGCTTTGGCATAAACGGTTAAACCACTTGAATTTCAAAACAATTAACTTTATTTGTTCCAAGGAACTAGTTCACGGTTTTCCAAATGTTAAGTTTTCAAAAGATAAAGTATGTGCTGCATGTCAAATGGGGAAACAAGTGAAATCATCTTTGAAAAGTAAAGGAAATTATCAATCTGAAAGATGTTTGGAACTCTTGCATATGGATCTGTTTGGTCCGGTTAAAGTAACTAGTTTAGGAGGCATGCATTATACTATGGTAGTTGTTGATGATTACTCCAAATTTACTTGGGTTACTTTTCTAGCTTCTAAGAATCAAGCAACTCCAAACTTGATTAAACTGATTTTGAGAATACAAAATGAAAAATCCATTCGAGTAAACAAAATCAGAAGTGATAGAGGAATTGAGTTTATAAACAGTAATTTAACTACTTTTCTTGATGATTCCGGTATTAGGCACGAGTTGTCTAGTGCCAGAACTCCTCAACAAAATGGCCTGGCTGAGAGAAGAAACCGAACTCTCAAGGAAGCCGCAAGGTCAATGATAGCCGATTCGGGTATTGCTCAAAAATTTTGGGCTGAAGTTATCAATACCGCTTGCTATACACAAAATCGATCTTTAGTAACTAAACGGTTTTCTAAAACTCCTTTTGAAATTTATTTTGATCAAGTTCCAAGTGTACGGTATTTTCGAATTATTGGTAGTAAATGTTTTGTTCACAATAACGGCAAGAATTACTTGACCGCTTTTGATGCTAAATCCGATGAGGGAATAATGTTGGGATATTCAGCTGTGAGTAAAGCCTACAAATATACAATACTAGGACTTTAACAGTTGAAGAAACCGCACACGTTGTTTTCGATGAATCGGTTGAACGAAATACTGCATTACCCTTCGACCTTCACAACAGAATGGAAAATTTCAATATCTATTCTGATGATGAAGACGAGGTTCCGGTTTTTAGACGCTTTGTCAAGGACCAAGCGGTTGATGCTGAAATTCAGCCTGATCAAGCTGCCTTACCGCAGAAAGTTGACGCTTCAGTTTCTACTGAAGAAATCGGTCGGTCTGACTCTGTTCAGCCTACCGATCAGTCTAACCTTGATCAGCCAACCAAAAGCTTGGTAGACACGTCTCGGATTAACCTCAGAAGGAACAAAAATCATCCTCTGGAACTAGTGATAGGTAACATATCCTCACCCGTCCGAACTAGGCAACAAAATTTGGATCATTATGGAAACTCTGCTTTCATATCACAAATTGAGCCGAAAAAGGTGGATGAAGCATTGTCAGATCCAGATTGGATCTTGGAAATGCAAGAGGAATTAAACGAGTTTGAGAGAAATAAAGTCTGGTATCTAGTCCTTAGACCGAAAAACAAACCGGTTATAGGTACACGATGGGTATTCAGAAATAAACTCAATGAAGACGGTTTAGTTACGAGGAACAAAGCCCGGTTAGTGGCTCAGGGATACAAACAGGAAGAAGGCGTTGATTTTGAAGAATCATTCGCCCCTGTAGCTAGACTTGAGGCCATTAGAATATTTTTAGCATATGCAGCTTTCAAAAACTTTAAAGTTTATCAAATGGATGTTAAGAGTGCTTTTCTAAACGGTAAAGTAAATGAAGAGGTGTATGTTAACCAACCTCCGGGTTTTAAAAATCCAGAACATGAAAATCACGTTTACCGGCTGAATAAAGCCCTTTACGGTCTGAAACAAGCTCCAAGAGCTTGGTATGATACTTTAACACAATTTCTATTTGATCACAAATTTACAATAGGTTCGGTAGACAAAACACTTTTCAAATTTGAAAGGAAGGAATAAATTTTACTTGTTCAGATTTATGTTGATGATATCATATTCGGGTCAACCGATCCAAAATTATGTGACAAATTTTCGAAAATGATGACTGATAAATTTCAAATGAGTATGATGGAGGAAATGAGCTTCTTTCTAGGACTTCAAGTTAAGCAGATTGAAGTCGGAACCTTCATAAGCCAACCGAAGTATACAGCCGAACTGCTGAAGAAGTTTGGGATGGATACATGCGCAGAAGCGGCTACGCCAATGAGTCCTTCAGTAAAGCTGGACAAAGATGAAGATGGTCAAGCCGTTGACATCACAGCATATCGAGGAATGATCGGATCGCTGCTGTATCTCACAGCCAGTCGTCCTGACATTCTGTTTGCGGTTGGAGTGTGCGGAAGGTTCCAAACAAATCCAAAGCAATCTCATTATACGGCGGCCAAAAGAATTCTAAAATATCTGAAGGGAACTCAAGAAGTGGGACTCTGGTATCCAAAAGACTCGAGCTTCAACCTTATAAGCTACTCAGATGCCGATTACGCAGGATGCAAAATCGACAGAAAGAGTACAAGTGGAACCTGTTAGTTTCTGGGTGACCGGTTAGTCACTTGGAGCAGCAAGAAACAAACATCCGTTGCAACATCAACCGCAGAGGCGGAGTACTTAGCGGCTGGAAGCTGCTGTGCACAACTCCTCTGGATTCAACAACAACTAAGGGATTTCGAAATAGAAGCCAAGGAGTCTCCAATCTTTTGTGACAACACCAGCGCCATAGCAATTACATACAATCCGGTGTTGCACTCAAGAACAAAGCATATCGATATCCGACACCATTTCATCCGAGAGCATGTTCAGGAGAAACACATTCGGCTGGAATATGTCTCGACCGAGCAACAAGTAGCGGATATATTTACAAAACCGCTACAGGAAGCTAAGTTTTCTCACTTTCGAAATATCTTGGGACTTACTAATCTCAATCAATTAATTTAATGCATGCTTGTATATAAAACCGGGATATGTGTTCAGGGAGAAGCTATCGCTTCTCAAACCATATTCAAATAGGCCATTAATAAATCAAATATGCTAACCGGGAGGAAGTCTCTAGTTATGCCCGATCACTTCATAATTTCAAATCAAATGTATGTTTACTATACGGTTGAAGTAACCGGGCTGAAGTGGATAAAACAAATCCAAAGTTGAACAACTGTTGACATTAATCAACTTTTCTTCACAAACGGAAATATCCTACTAAAACCGGTCATGGAAAACCGCTTAGTACATATGCACTCTGGTCTGATGGAATGAACTTTTACGGTTAACCTGAGATGACTGACTAAGTTTTCATGCATATTTTGAAAAATGAAGCCTGTAATTAATAAAGACAAGTCTACCACAATCGAGATGACGACATGTGTCCATCATCAAGAGAGGGAGACTCACATCTTGTCAATAGATATTTTTCATCATTGCTATCTTAGTAATAATTAGATTTACCTTGGAAATAACCATTAGTTACTTCAACAAGTTAAAGTCTATTAATTAGCTGATGACATCATCAGGCATGCTTAAACTCATTTAAAGCCTAGCCGAATCCCCGGGCTATATAAACTCAATACAATCCTTCACAAAACTTCACAAGATCACTATTCACAAATATCATTTTTGAGATAAATCCTCTCTCTCAAAACATGAACACCAATCCCTTAGCAAAGAAAATTCTATTGGCAGATTTTAACTCAATCTACCAATATGAAGATTACGAAGTCAAGGAAATGTTCTTAGCCATAGAAAGGAGCGGGCTAAGAAGTTTCCTTGAGAACAGATTCATTATTGACCACCTCGTAGTCGAAGAACTCTTCCAAACCGGAAAGGAAGTGCACCGAGATATCATCGTTGCACAAGCTTACGGTCAAAGATTCTTATTCAGCGAGACGGATTTCGCTGTATATTGCGGTTTACCCAATGAAGGGGTAACCGACCTAACGTACTCCCCGGCGACAATGGAAGAGATGTGTCGCCGGTTCTCAGGATCAGACATCCCGGTTAAACCCTGGGGTGCCAAAAGTCAACTTTCTCATAAGTACCAGATTCTCTACGAGATTCTGGGAAAATCTGTCTTGTGCAGAGAGAAAAGTTACTATTACACCCAAAGGGTATTCGAGATGATGATCGCTGTAGCGGTTGGGACACCGGTCAACTGGTCCTGGATCATCTTCAGCAACCTGAAGAAGATGCTCCTTTCCAATAAAACCGGCTACGCTCCTCAGCTGAGCGGTTTTTGCGCAAGTCTGGACATCCACTCCGGACCCTTCGTCACTCTTCACCCAAGGCATGTGCTCACCAAGGAAAGAGTACAAGAGATGATCGACCGGTGGGAAGCTGTCAAAGCCAGAAGAATTTAAGCGGCTGAAGCATCAAATATTCAAGCGGCTGAGTCATCAAACGTCTAACCTGTCCTTTCCTTATTTTTCATCTCTTTTCACAAAACCGGTAATTTTGCTGTACTACCGGTTTTGTACCTCGATTAATGAATTAGATTTATTTCCTCTTTCAAGTCAAAATCTAAAATAATCAATGCGCCATAATATCATATCACCCTTGGAAACACAAATTCTCATTATCAAAAAGCATGCCTGACTTGACTAGACAAGACATGTCTTTATTCTCTTGGAAAATCCCAAAGACATTAATGACTAGACATAAACGGCTAGATTTTTCAAATCCTCTCATTAAATGCTATCATCCAATCCAAGCTATAAAAGAGGGCTCAATCTTTCATTTTCAAAACACGCCTTCAAGCATTCTTTCTCTCTAAAACTTGAAAGTTAAGACAAACTCACTTCTCAAACTCTCCATCATCATGTCTGCCGAGCTAAGAAACACTCTCATCATCGACTTTGAGGATATCAAAGACAGTGCATACTATGATTGCATTTTTCAGCACATCATAGATTTTGGCTTGCAAGGCTTTCTCAAGGGTTCAGACACCATCCTCGTAGAGGAGGTGTGTGAATTCTTCAACAACGGTCACATTTTAGATGATGGCAGCATCTGCACCATCGTCGACGGTCAATTCCTCCAGTTTACCGAGGAGGAATTCGCCACCTTCTTTCACCTTCCGACCGAAGGCTTTTCTGACTTTCCAACGCCGTTCCTACCAGCTAAGGAAACCTTTTTCAAGATCTTTTCTTCTTCCTACACCCCTATAAAGGACTTTGGGAAGAAAGAAAATCTCGCTCCTCACTACCAACTCTTTCATGATTTGGTCCAAAGGTCTATCATAGGCCGAATGCCGAACCAGAACTATAGCCGGGAGGCATTCGACATTATGATAGCAATCATTCGCGACTCCGCCATCAACTGGGTGTCCTATCTCTACAACAAGCTGAAGCAGCTTATGATCGGTGCAAGAGGAAGGATCAGTTATGCTCCTCAAATCACCCGGTTTCTGTTGTCCAAGCGTCGCAATCTTGGAACCGGTGTTCCGGTTGGACCATCCAACACCATCACCATAGACATGATTTATAGATGGGTGTCAAGAATTGAGGAACAGTTTCCTCAAAACACCATTGAAAAGTGGTATGAAAGGAGGATGGAAGGAGGATGGTTCACAGAATAATTTTCTTTCTTTTCGTTTTTCTTTCCGGTTTTTGGTCATTTTGCTGTACGACCAAAACCGCTCAATGTCGAATGATCTCTTTAATGAAATAGTTAATCTTGAAAGTCTCCGGTTTTCTTTGTCTTATCATTTCTTCCGGTTTTTCAAACTTATACAAAAACTTAAAGTTAACTTAAAAATTTCCAGTTAACAAGACCTCAAGTAAAATCGGAACTTCGAGCAAAAGTGAAAATTTGAAAAATCTTAACCGCCCACGGTTTTACCCCCCAAAGTTTACCGCCCATTGAATTTCCGCTTTTACCGCCGAAAGTTACGGCAGTAACTTTTGGAGGGAAAATTGGCGCCAAAAACATCAAATTGACGGTTCATCTTCAAACTGCTCAGAACCGCCATGTATATAAGTTCATATCATCTCATTCAACACTTGCGCTTTCTCTCTCTACAAATCTTCAAATCTTTAAAGCTTTCATCTTCTCAATCTTCATCGATCTTCATATCTTCTTCACAAAATCATCATGGATCTAACCAAAGCTCCATTCCAATGGATGTTACAAGTAGATTTCGCAGATATTGACGAACATGCCGAAGACAAGAACAAGGTTGTTCTTCAACTTCTAAGGGATTCTGGGCTGGAAAAATTTATGTTTGGCCCGTTCATCATCTATCCGGCGGCGGTGACGGAGTTCTTGGCGACGGCGACGCTGTCGAAGAGGAAGATCTCGGCGACTGTCAACGGGAAGGCCGTTCTCATCACTGAAGAGATTTTTGTGGAAGCTCTTGGTCTGCCCAACACAGGTTCGGACCTAAAGATTGACTTAACCGAGGCAGAATCAAATGCTGCCCGGTTGGTGGTATCTTTCTCAGGTCAGGATCTGGTGATCCACAACAGCCGGAAGATCAAACTCAAACCAGAATATAGATGGCTGGTGACTGTCATCGCCCGGTCAATCCAGGGAAGGGGAGGTAATTTCGACAACTTAACAAAACTGAAACTTAGAATGCTGTTGGCTATTGTCCGCGGTGACAAGGTGGACTGGGGATACGTTATCTACGAAGAATTCTGCCAGATGGTGATAAAGAAAGATGGCCGGTTGCAGGCCTTTGCTATGCAAATCGTCAAAATCCTTGAGTTCCTCAATGTGGAACTAGGTGAAGGCAAACCGCTTCCGATCTCCACCATTCTTGATTCAGAGTCAGTAATCGAAAAACCGGAGAAGACTATCAAACCGAAATCCTCAAGGACAAAATCATCCAAGGGAGCCAGTTCCTCGGTTCCGGTTGAAGAAGAAACCAGACAGAAGAAACCGTCAAGAAAAGCTGTCGAAGCTGAAGCCGCACCAGAACCAAAGAGGAGGAAGAAGGTAGCCGCGAAGAAAAGCTCAAAGAAACCGGCGGACTCCGAGAAAACGCTTTCCTCAGACAACCCACCGGAAAGAACAGCAGACGTCCTTCAACCCATCCCCATCAACACAGTTATCCCCGTTCCCGTTCCATCTCATTCTCCAAGGCAAACTGAATCCTCGGGGAGCAAACAAACAAGTCAGTTTCCAAGGAGGGAGTAGAGGTAAGCATTCACTCTGAAACCTCCAAGTCACCAAGTAAGCGGATTGAAGAGGTATTAGTCGATGTGGGCTTAAATACCTCAGAAGCGATTGAAAATGTGGTCCAAGAGATCACAAAGGAAACCTAAGAGGACGATGTTTCAAGTCGTCGGAAGCCAGCTGATCAGGGGGTGATACCTGATCAGACAGAAGTTCAATCGGTCGTAGAGGCGGCCAATGCAACAGAGATTATATCTCCGGCTCAGGAGGGAAATTTTGAAGAACAGGAACCTTCCGGTTCCGCAAGAGGGAAGACAGCTCCAGAAAACCAACCCGCCATAATACCTGAAGTTTCTACTCAAGTAAACAAAGGCAAAGGGGTCCTTATAGAAGACACAACGGTAACCGGAACAGGCACGCTGCAAACCTATCCTCAACAAGAAACCATAACCGGAGACGAGGCCCTCTACACCACAGAGCAAGAAAATGAGATCTTCGAGGAACTCATTCAAGACATGAACAAAGGTGCAAGTGATGCGCTAGCTCCATACATCTTGTGGGTGAAGCTCAGATGCGAAACCAAGTTATCCGACATGGTTCCAGGTTTAAGTGGTAACAGACAGTGGGACAGGCTCATCAAACTGGAAGAAAGGGCACTCAAGCTAGCTAACACCAATCTCATTCAACCGGCCTTTAGCAAAGCAGCAGTCATCCTTGAAAACGCTCGGTTACAGGCAGTTGAAAATGCCTTTCAAGAAATTAAGGGATCGACGCTAAACCCAATTGAAATGAGAATGGCCGATCGGTTCATTGCGGTGCGAGAACAGCTTGTACAAAATCTTGATCGTCTTGACATGCAGTGGAGGAAAGGTTGCCAACGTCAACTCAACAATGCCGAATTATATCAAAGTAAGCCATTCTATGCAGGGGGAGAGACATCTGGAACATCTGAAAACCTGGAACAAGAATCCTCTCAATCGGTCAAAGCTCCGGAAATTGATCAAATCAAGCAAGCGGTGGCTGAAACAGTTGAATCATGCCTTGGAAACTTTAAAACCGTAACCGACGAAAGAATTGCAACGGCTGAAGACAACCTGTCTACTCTATACAAACCATGATGGACACAGCTATGCAGACCTCTGTTAAAACCATGATTGCCGAGTCCGTCAAAGCCGCGACCTCTCCTTTGCTAGACATGCTGCAGGCAATGACCATCCAAATTGAGGACATGTCCAAAGCTCAGGAAAGTACAACTCAAACGCAAATAGAATCGGACGCTGAAACCGCCAAGAAACTGCAAGAGGAAGAAATTGAAAGGGTCCGGTTACAGAAGGAGACTGAAGAAAGAGATTTTGAACTCTCTCAAAAGTTTACCGAGGAGGAACAGGCCAACGTCCAGGAACTTCCACCGGTTCAATCGTCCCACTCAATGGATACAAGGAACAAGAAGAAGTGAAGCGCAGTTAAGAAAGTGATCAAACGGGCAGAACAAAGAACAGTCGCACCGGTCGCGATAAACGCGGAACCGCTTGATGAAGAAGAAGAAGAAGATCCAGAGGAACTTAATCAACGAAAGAGAAGGACAACCGAAGGATCAACCGCAACTCCAAGCTTCAGACCTTCGAATGCTCCACCGCCTCCACCACCAAAACCAGTTTGTGCAAACTTCGGGTTCAAGAATAAGGGCACCGGTCACTCAAGTGTATGGGCCGGAGTGCTGATTGATGCCGAAAGACGTGATAGAGAATACAAAGCAAGGCAAGAAGAAGAGAGAAGACGGTTGGAGAAGGAGCTAGAAAAGGAGATTCATAAGGGGGGATCATCCAAGACTTAAAACTCTCTTTATTTATCTCAAACAATTATGTCTAAATTATGTTCTTGAACTTGGTTACTACACTACACTTTTCTGATGGTTTTCACATATTTGCTAGAAAAACATATGTTTTTGAAACACTTTATTCAAACAATTAAACTCATGCTTTTTAAAACATCTTTTCAAAAACAATCGAACACATGTTTTTAAAACCGGCCACACATTACAAGTTTTGAATATTTATTCTAAATAATCAAAAAGGGAGAAATTGATAGAAAAATTAAGTAGATTAATTTTAAACCGGCCACACATTACAAGTTTTGAATATTTATTCTAAATAATCAAAAAGGGAGAAATTGATAGAAAAATTAAGTAAGTTAATTTTTGGAACTGGCCAGACGAACTAAACAGTCCTCAACTTTCATGTGTAGGTACAGGTTTTCAAAGCCGTATGAACCGGTTGGCGTATCAGAGGAACCGGTTGCTACTATACTTCAAAGAAACCAGTTTCAAGTGATCGAGTTACAGATCAGAGGAACCAGTTTTCACTTTCTCAAGCGGCCGGTTAGCCAAGACATAAATTTACATTCCAACCGGATGATACAACACAAGACACAAAAACCGGAAGGTTCAGAATAAAAGTCAGAAGATTCAAACTTCAAGAGTGACGTACCATGACGGAAGAAACGTGTCTTGAAAGAATAAAAGAAGATCAGATCCGATCAGAAGCATGCGAGGAAAGCAATGATGCTCTATTGATCCGATGCTGACAACCGGTAGTGGATGTTCAACACGTGTCTCAACACTATACTTCAAAGAAACCAGTTTCAAGTGATCGAGTTACAGATCAGAGGAACCGGTTTTCACTTTCTCAAGTGACCGGTTAGCCAAGACATAAATTTACATTCCAACCGGATGATACAGCACAAGACACAAAAACCGGAAGGTTTAGAATAAAAGTCAGAAGATTCAAACTTCAAGAGTGACGTACCATGACGGAAGAAACGTGTCTTGAAAGAATAAAAGAAGATCAGATCCGATCAGAAGCATGCGAGGAAAGCAATGATGCTCTATTGATCCGATGCTGACAACCGGTAGTGGATGTTCAACACGTGTCTCAATCTAAAAACCGGCTATGTCATCCTTTGCTCAGAGTCACCTGCATGAATGCCAGGTGTTGAGGAAAATGAAGCGTGCAAGCAACCTTTCTGCATCAGGCGTGATAATGATCGACCAATCCGCAGGAGAGAGGAGAAAGTAGCCGTTAGGTACTTTCAGCTATAAAAGGAAGACGGATCGTCTTCATTAAATGCATAAGCAGAAGTCGCATAAGTGAAGTAGTTGTGAGCATCATAAGTTCTAAACGTTGTAAAGTCACAGATTACGAAAAGCATTAAGTTCTAGAGAGATAAACTGTTATATTCCAAAAACCGGTGTGTTCAAAACCGGAAGCTCTCTGTGTGTGTTGTGTTGAGTAGTTGTATTACATCAAAGTGTGAGTTTGGTGTAACCGGCGAGTAGCGAAGTTGGGCTCGACCGGCAGTATTGTTGTAACTCTGAAGAGTTAGTGGAGATCCTTCTCATAACCTAAAAGAAGGGGTGACGTAGGAGGGTTTGCTCCGAACATCCATAAACAAATTCTTGTCTCGTGTTCTTTCGTTGCTTTCATTTCTTGTTTACTTAACCTAAACCTCAAAACCAATCATACTCCTAAAACCGGTCACTCACATCCATAAGACCTACTCCTTCTAAAACATCATCTAAAGTCGCAAACGTTGTTTCAACCTGAAACAGACATTTCCGCCCTTGAACCCGGTTCAAGAGTCTGTGACAGTTTGCGCAGTGCTGAGAACGGTTTTAGTCTTTAACCGGACTATCACCAAAGAGTGTTGTGTGTTGTAAGCGGCCACCCTTCCTGAAACCGGAAAACACCCCGGTCCTCTAAGGGCGTCCCCGATCCTAACATATTCAAACGTCCAATTATACTAAAAGTTTTATAGTATGCAGATTTTTTGACATTATTTTTGAGCCAGTCACCAAGTTAGGAATACTAATATAGAGAACAAAATACAACAAATTTATTTAAACTAACTATTTTATTATATTACCATTTAAACCATTACAAAAAAAAGTTTCAAAAAATGTGATGATAAACCACATGAATTATTTAAACGATCAATCAATTTGTCTAAATACCCTATAAAAATTTATGCCTAATATATATATTCTTAGATAGATATTTCTGAGAGATACAGAGAAAGTTCCGAATTGAGAATGACAACAAAATCACAAATAATTATTATATTACCATTTAAACTATAATAAAAAAAATATTCACAAAAAATGTGACATTAACTAAAGAATTTGGTTGAACAGATGTTTTAGGCCTTCTTACATGAATTAGACAAAACGATCAATCAATTTGTATAAATACCCTAAAAAAGTTTATACACAATATATTTTAAAATAGACATTTTCGAGAGATACACTGAAAACTTTGATATGACTCAATCCTGAGTTAAGAATGACTATATTATTACCATTTAAACCGTAACAAAAAAAAAAAGTTCACCAAAATGTGACAGTAACCAATTGGCTGGAAAGATGTTTTTGCCTACTTACATAAATTACTTAAATGATCAATCAATTTTTTTAAATACCTTATAAAAGTTAATGCCCAATATATTTTTTAAATAGAACTTTGTTTGAGGGGAACAAAGAAAGCTTTGAATCATATCAATCATGAGTTGTGAATTACAACCAAATTGCGTGTATCTTTTTGCCTACTTACACGAATTACTTAAATGGTCAATCAATTTTTCTAAATACCTTATAAAAGTTAATGCCTAATCTATTTTTAAATAGAAATATTTTTGAGAGAAACAAAGAAAACTTTGAGTCATATCAATAATGAGTTATGAATTACAACAAAATCACGTGTATCTATTATATTACCATTTAAACATTAACAAAAAAAATTCACAAAAATGTGAAAGGTTCTTCATCTGTTTTTATTGTTTTAGATTTCTTCACAAAAATTGTTTTAGATAACTATGAGTAAGTATAAGAAGAAGAAGAAATAATGTTATACAGCTTAAGAATTTCATGAATAAATATTTAATTTCCTTAAATTATACTAAAAATTTAATATTCTAATATTAACAATAGCATACTAAATACTAGTCATTCAAATGATATACAAATGATTTGAGAAGAAGACTCCAATGACCAATTAAAATCATAAGAACATGAGAAATTCTTAATTTCTAAAAATAATTTTTCATCTCAGTTCTTTAAATTAAATATTAAACTAAATTCTAAATAAAATTCATAAAATTTAATCTCAATACATACATTTGAAATTGGAAAAAATTCACTTAGACTTAGACGCATGTACTTGTACAATTAGCTCATTTAAACGTATATACTAGTAATGATCATTTATATCTTCTATCAAAAATAAACTTATTTAACTTCTATTTACTAACATAGTTAATTTTTATTTTTTTATTTATATATTTATTAATATATTTTTTATTTCTTTCTTTTTCATTAATTAATCAACTCTATACTTCTATTTTTTTTAATAAAAATTCTTATTATTCATATATAGTATTTATTAATTATTTTAATATATATATATATATATAATCATTTATCATTAATTATTTTAAATTTATATTTCTTCTTCTTCTATATATTTTCTTATATTAACATTAAAAATTGTTTGGTCCCAATGGTTGAATATAAAAGTGACTTATTCCTCCAACAACAACAATCTTTCAACACAAAAATAAATAAATTAATAATTAGGAATTAGAAAATAATATAAACTCATTAATCAAACAACAAAAGAGTAACGATCAAATATTAGACAAAACAATATTTCTTTCTATTTCTATTATATAAGTAATGAATTAAAAATTAAATAAAAAATTATTAATTTTATTTTTTTTATATTAAATTAAATAAGAAAGAAACCCTTCACAAGAATATTATAGTAGAATAAAATTCTAAAATAAGTTGCTAAAATCTTTTCAAAAATGAGAATTTGAGGACTAAGATAAATAAAAATGAATTAAAAAGAGAAACTAATATAAAATTAATAAAAAATTTAGGGACGAGATAAATTTAAATAGTTTAATTAATGAAAAAGAATGAGAAAAAAAATATATTAATATTTAAATAATAAATATATAAATTAAAAAAATAAAAATTAACTCTTTACTATGTAGCTTAAATGAGTCTATTTTTTTTAAGTACATGTGTTTAAATGATCACGTTTAGTTATATACGTATAAGTGAACTTTTTTTAAATTGTCCCTTCTAAACTAAACACAATAATGAATAAACAAATAGTTCTTCATTCAAAATATATATAAAAGTCTCATCACAAAGTCAATTCACATCACATATTAAAAAACAATTCTCATGAAAAAAAAAAAAAAAAAACTTTAAATTAAAATGAGGGTGTACATGATAGAAAGCTTCCTAAATTACAGAAAAATAAAAATAAATAAAAGCTCTTATTAATTTTATATATTATTAAAATCTTTATATTAGATTGCTCTGATGCATTAATCAACTTTTTTTTTTTTTTTTTTTTATATGTAATAGGAGAGCCCTACATAAATAAAAAAAGAAAATTAATCTTTTTGGATAATGTTGGAGTTCTCGAACTCTATGGCATTATATGGGTTGAACAATCAGTTGGATCAAAAGAGACCATCTCAGCGGGAATATTATATCCAATTGAGAAGTCTATTTGTGCCCGGTTCCCCAATACGGATAAAACATTATCTTCTTTCATTGCCAAACACAACCAATTTCCGGCGTATATAATAAAAGTGTTCTTCTTTGACAAAGCTAATTTAGCGCCATTAGCAAATTGGAGGGTGATTGTAGGGATATTGGTGTTAATTTCATAGCAAAGTTCATTTGGAACATCTATTGGTCTTTTATTAATCCTTCGTCTTAATGCATCCATCAATTTTTCAATCACGTACGTGGGAAAAAAGGTTAGAGTAGAGCCTGTGTCCATCAAGAGGTTACCGGATTCTCTTCTCAATTGAATTATTGTATCTCCAACGATGATTGATTTCAATGTGATAAAATAGTGTGATTGCCCAGGAATCTTCAACAACCGGGTGGAAATAGGCCCGTCCAGACTATGTCCAAAGCTAATCTTACTCCTTGCATTTGGGTTTGAACCGAATTGATCAGATACTAGGCAGTATGTAAACCTTCCATGAATATAAGCATTAGCCTGACCAATGAATGAGAGAGGACCATCTCCAAGCCCAATCATACCACTGCTCTGTTGCTCATATTGTCCTACATTGTTATGCCCGCACCCTAGAGCAATGTGTTGGATGGAAGTGCCCCCAACTGTATAAGTTTCCTTACCTAGTACCCCATAGCTAAATTTACCGTCAAGGAAACATATAGCATAGTTACATATTCCATTTAATTTAGTAAAATCACGTTTGTCATCTAATAACATACACTCATGCTCATAATCTCCCAATATTTGATATGATGATGACTGATAAGGATTAAATACGGGTACAGTTTGATGGTAACAATGCTCACATGGAAGGCACTGAATCCATGACATGCTGGCCCCCGTGTCCACGGACATCATTTGTTTCACAGGCGGTGTGCCAACGTAAATCTCCATGAGATACGATGAAAAAGAAGCAGCCACAACTGTCGATTCGATGTTAGTAGTTTCCGCCGCATGGTTGTTGGGGAGTTTCATAATGGATTTCAAATGAGACAAGCGAGAATTCGAACGACTAATGGTTCTTGCCAAAGAGACGGTTCTGTTGACATATCCGTTATATAATGAATCTCGGTGGATGAGATGAGTGGAAAAAACTATAGGTTTTGGAGTTGATGTACTATAAGAATTTGAAATTTGAAACATGAAATAAAAAACTATAATTAGTGTATGGTATAAAGAAATGATGGTCATTTCTTATTGTTGTAGAGATGATATATTGAATTAAAAATGTATCTTTGAAATTTATACTATTGAATTAAGATTAAAGTAAAATTTGATGTACTAAATATTACGATAATATTTATCTTAATTTTAAATTAGATTTTACTTATAAATGAGATAATTCGGAACATTAATTTATTTGTACTATTTTATTTTATATTTAATTTTTTTTATTCTTAACAAATTTGAACAATACAAACCGTAGAATGGGTACAAACTGTTCGAATCGAATAGGAATGCGAGATAATCAGTCTTTGCTTTGGCTTTCTGTAATATTTTTTCATCGTAACTTGATTGCGCCTTATTGACTATAGATTTATGTCACAAATTCCTAGTGCTCCATCCTCTTCGATTTGCAAAGTTCACTCCATTTTACTAAAATGCATTTTTTTTTAACTACATAATCTATAAAGTTGATCCATGATGACATGGGTCAAACCGTTGTTTGCATATGTAGGCATGGCAGCTATAGCTGCAAAACTTCTCATTTTTTTTTCTTTTTGTATTTTTTTAACAATAAATAGAAGCATAATTTCAAAAATAATGGTTGTGTTTTAATTTGAATTTTTCAAAGTTTGAAGTCAGGACATTAATAATTTTAATTATCTGAATTTGTTTTCTAATAAATATTTTTTTTTGACATATTTTAACATTATATATTTTTGTTAAATAAATATTAAATGTCATTTATTTCATTAAATTAAAAATATATATTGTGCAATTTAAAGTTCAACCATCATATAATAAATAAAAACTCATTTATACTTAATATATATATAAAACTAGTCTATAAGAATTATTGAAAGATCTAAAATGAATATAGTATTAATAATTGACTTATTCAGTTTTCATTCTCAATTTAATTTAGGTTTATTTAACTTTTTAATTTATTATTTTTTCTATTTTTATTTCTTTATTTTATTTTTATTATTTTTTAAAGATATATTATAATACAATATAAATAACTCAACTTAAAAGTTCAAATGCAAAGTTACAATTTTTTTTAAATATATAAAAAATAAATATTTTAATTATTTTAAATATATATATATATATATATATATATATATATATATATATATATATATATAAACGTGGACATAACATAATAAAAAAAATATTTTTATTTAAAAGAGAAAAAATAATTATTATATATATAATCGTTTTTAACAAATAAAATAGTGTTACTCTCTTTCTCCCAAAAGAAAAATAATCACTAAAGAACTAAAGAAGTTGAAAGGATTAGACCTCTCTAATTCCTAATTCCTTTTTTAGAGTTATTTTTTTTGGGTTCGACCTCCTATTTTGTCAGATTTATTTTTACGTTTAAATTTTTTTAGTTCAAATAATACTTTCAATTTTTGGTGAATCGTTTGTTATTCATATCCTCGTGATCTTTTCTCGAGTACGTGTTCGTTCCCTTTTTAGCGAAATGAGACAAAATAATCAAATTTGAATTTATTTTTCATTTTTTTAATAAAAAGTTACTCAGTCCTACAATATTTCACATTGAGGACCTCTTATTGATATTCTCTCATTATTTATATGAATTTCTCACTAATTCGATAATACGTGTAGATGATCAATTTTCACTTAGTAGGACCTTTTTGGCTAATTATAATTTAATTGTCACTCAGAATCTTTGGTAGAGATTATTCTAATATCGTTTCATTCGTTCGTTCGACTTATTTTTTACTTCAACAATCATCGTTTAAGAACTCAAAAGTATTTAGAGGAATTCTCAACAAATCGCATGATTGTTGAATCTTTTTTACTAAGAGATTTAATTTTGTAAATTATTTATGTCTAGATCATTAATTTTTTATTTTGTAGACATTATCTTATATTATTTAAAAATTAATTTTTTATATGTAACTCCTAATTGAATTTAATGAGGATTAATGTTTTTAAAACTGATTATTCTTTTATAACTTTTACGTCTTAATAAACTAATTATATAAATACGTATAAGTATAAATAATGTTTTATAACCAAATAATAATTGTTAACAAATAATATATGTTCAATAATTTAAGTTCTCTCCAATATAATATAAGAAAATTAATTTTATTATTTTTTATTCCTATTTTATTTTTATTTAAGTATTATATAATAAATAACCTCCATTCCAATTTATATGACTTTATTATTTACTAAATTACTATTCTGCTTTATTTAACTTTATCATTGATTTAATTAATGACACTCAATTAGATTAAACTTGTTTTTATATTTAAGTAATATTTGGTATATTTTTAACATCTCAGGATATTTTATAATTATTCGGTGAATGATTCGGTCTTCGAAATAGTCTTAATAAGTCAGATATTTTTTTTCTTAGACTCTGTTTCGAATAGAAGGATGAGATTGAAAAATGTGTTTGAGTTCAGAATTGGTGGTCTTCCGTCAACATATTTTGGTATGTCATTGGTGCTAAATTATGATACAATATCTCTTGGGACCCGATTAACACTAAAATGGATTGTAAACTACCTAAACCCTAGAACCAATAAACTTTTAATGATTGTAGTCGTCCAATGTGTATCATTTATAATATTATTATTATTATGTTGTCTGAGATTTGTTTAGGAAAATCAATAAAGTTTGTCGGGAGTTAATCATTCATTTCAAAAATTTACGAGCTCAATAATTTTTTTTTCTTTTAATAACATTTTTTGACGTTGTTTGTATAAATGATTTTTTATTTTTAATATACATGAAATTTTTAAAAATAATAATAATAATAATAATAATAATAATTATTGGTATACGAGTTCTTATGTTTGGATTGTTTTTTAATTTGTGTGTTTAATGATTAATAATAATAATAATAATTGGATTGATTGTAGGATTGTGAACTAAAAAAATATAACGGTTCATCTTGTAAGCCAAAACCATGGTAATAAAGGAATGTGAAAAATATAAGATAAAATATATGAAATTTAACTCTTTATTATTTAATTTATTTAAAATAAACTAAATATATGTTTTATAAAAACATTTATGTAAATAAATATAGTAATAATATATATATATATATATATATATATATATATATATTTGTAGTTGCAATAACTTTTATCATAATAATACTAGTAGTGTATGAATATATTTTTGTGCTGCAAACTTTTTTTTATATTAGAATTATTTTGTATAATGCAATCAGATAGTCATTGTAATTTTTTTTTTTGACAATTAACTAATAGATTGTACATGATCTTAAAGTGTTTCAAATATATTGTACATATCTTAGAATGAATTATGATTATTTTATTATAATTTTGTTTATAAATAAAAGAGAAATTATTAATTAAAAATATTTAAATTTATTATTGACATAGGCACGTGTGAAAACTTGTAAAATAAATTTACTTTCAAGGTAAATCTTTATTAAACATTATCACTATGTATTTTTAATTATATTTTTTTATTTTATTTTTTTAAATAGTCAAACATTTTTATTTAAAAACAACATTGATATTCATAAATTATCATTTCTTAAGTAATAATTATTTTTTTATCTAAGTAATTTATTTATATCATTATTATTTACTTTTGTTTCCAAAATATAATTATTAATTATTTTTACTAATTATGTATATATATTATATTTTATACATTATTTCTTTATTTTTTATTGTTTATTTGTTCTTTTTAATATTTTATTTTCTTTTAATACAACAAATATACATATACATTCTTTATTTTAAAAACCCAAAAGACCAATAGGCCCACGAAGGCCTTTTGGATTCAACGGGTTGGTTTGGCTCGTGGGTCGTGGAGTTGGCAGGTTTGGAGCGGGTTAAAACCGAGTTTCTGGAAGAATAACTCTAATCACTTTAATTTGTGTGTTTGATAGTCTATATCTTATTCACACATGGAAGAAGAACTCCAATCACTAATGAAAATTAAGAGCTTTGTCAAATATGGGGATTGTGTTTGATGAAGCAAGGTTTAAGGTAAGATAGAAATGGATGCTTTCTCGCGGTTGTTGGGTACTCATGATGTTGTTGTTTTAAAAAAAAAAAGTATTCTTGTATTTGATTGTTGTTTTTTCTAAGTGTTTAACTTGTTATTTACTTTGAATTAATAAGTTTGTTTTTAAAATTAGGACAAACGGATGTTTTATCATAATTTCAAAATTCTTGTATCTTTCTTTCCATTAAATTTTTTAATTAAATGACAATAAGTCATTCCAAAAAACAATCGAGTTTCTGGACGCGGGTTAACCTAAAAGATTGTTTATTACAAAAGTCAGGAGGGAGGCGTCGGTCGATCGGTCGTTAGGAGGCGTCGGTCGGTCGATCAGTCGTTCGTCATCAACATAGGTGTAGATGATGTAGGAGCTCCGTTACAACAAACATCATATTCACAGTGGATTTGGAGAAGCTTTATTTCGTTTATTTTTATAAAGATCGATAACTAGTATATTAGAAATAAACATAAATCTATTCATATGAATATATAAATTAGAAGTGACAAGTCTAATTTCTTTTCCATTGCAGCTTTTGATGGATCTCAATTCTTTAAACTAAATATTAAACTAAATCTAAATAACACTTCATAAAGTTTATGCCCAATTCATACATTTTACATTTGTCTCCTTCTTTTAGTTATATTAATTTGGATTTTCTGTTTTAAAACATAAAACTAAACAAATAGTTGTTCATCTAAAATATGATAACTCTTCTTTTATATAATGTCTAATCACAAAGTCAATTCAGATACCATACTAAAAAACACACTATTTTATTCTCATTAAAAATAATTAAATTAAAATGAGTGTGTTGGGCTTTCTAAATTACAGAAAAATAAAAATTAAATAAAAGCTCTTATTAATATATTATTAAAAATTTATATTAGATTCCTCGAACTCCTCTATAGCATTATATGCGTTGAGCAATCAGTTGGTTTCAAATAGACCATCTCAGCGGGAATATCATATCCAATTAAAAAGTCCACTTGTGACCGGTTCCCCAATATGGATATGGATATATCATTATCTTTTTTTCATAGCCAGACACATCATATTTTGGTATATAATAAAAGTGTTCTTCTTTGACAAAACTAAGTTAGCGCCATTAGCAAGATGAAGTGTGATTGTAGGAATATTGGTGTTAAGTTCATAGCAAAGTTCATTAGGAACATTTAATGGTCTTTTATCAATCTTTTGTCTCAGTGCATCCATTAATTTTTCAAACAAGTATGGGGGAAAATAGCTTAAAACAATGCCTGTGTCAATCATGAGTTTATCGAATTGACTTCTCAAATGAATCATTGTATCTCCGATAATGATTGATCTCAATGTGATATAATAGTTTGATTTGCCTTCCATCTTCAACAACGGGGTAGACATAACTCCAAGCCCCTCCACATCATTTCCAAAGCTAATCTTACTCCTTGCATATGGATTTGAACCGAATTGATCAGATACTAGGCAGTATGAAAACTTTCCATGAATATAAGCTTTAGTCTGACCAATGAATGATAGAGGATAATTTCCAAGCCCAATTATACCGGTGCTTTGTTCATCATATATCCCTACATTGTTATGCCCGCACCCTTGAACAATCTGTCGGATGGGAGTGCGCCCAACTATATAAGTTTCCTTAGCCAGTACCCCATAGCTAAATGAATTGTCAGTGTAACCTACAGCATAGTTACAATTTCCATTGAATTTAGTAAAATCATGTTTGTCTCTTAATTCCATACAGTCACGCGAAGTATCTCTCAATACTTGATACGATGATGACTGATTGGGATTAAATATGGGTTGATTTTGCTTGAAACAATGCTCACATGGAAGGCACTGAATCCATGACATGCCGCAGCCGGTGTCCAAAGACACCATTTGCTTGACAGGCGGTGTGCCAATGTAAATCTCCATGAGGTACGTTAAAGAAGCTACCATAGTTGTCGATTGTATCACTATGTTAGTAGTTTCCGCTGCATGGTTGTCGGGGAGTTTCATGATGGATTTCAAATGAGACAAGCGAGAATTAGAACGACTAATGGTTCTTGCCAAAAGATCAGTTTCGTTGACATATCCGTTATATGATGCCGGTTTTAATGAATCTCGATGGATGAGATAAGTAGAAAAAACTATCGGTTTTGATGTGATTGTACTATAAGAATTTGAAATTTGGAACATGAAATAAAAGACTAGAATGGTTGCATCGTATAAAGAAATAGTTGTCATTTTTGTATTTTTGTATGTAGAGATGATATATTGAATTAAAAATAGGAAATATTTCCTTAGAATTATAGTGGGTGAAATTAAGATTAAAGTAAAATCTGATGTACAAAATATTAAGATAATATTTATGTTAATTTAAAATTATATTTGACTTATAAATTAGATCAATTGGAGTATTAATTTATTTGTATTATTATTAATTTTATTATTTAAAATTTTAAAAAATTATTCATAACAAATTTGAACAGTTAATCTTATAAATTTATTCTTTTTTTTTCTTTTTATATATTTTAAATTTAAATAGAAGGACAGTTTAAAAAACAATGGTTGTGCTCTAATTTGAATTTTCAAAGTTTAAAGTCAGGACATTTATAATTTTAATTATCTAAATTTGTTTTTCTAATAAACATTTTTCTTTTGACATACTTTAACATAATATATTTTTGTTAAATAATTATTAAATATTATATATTTCAATAAATTAAAAATATTAATGCTGCAATTTAAAGTTCGAATTTCATATAATAAATGAAAAAAAAAACTCATTTAGACTTTTTTTTTTAGAAAACAGTTAATACCATTTTATTAAAAAAAATCAAAAGTGAAAAAGTTAATAATCAAATCTAGACAAACCTTAGTTAAAGAAATTGATCAGTAACCTTCGCAAAAACAAACAATAGAGATTACAAACGAAAAGAATATAATCAAAAATAGATTTTAACTATCCCAATCACCCAATCAGGATGTTTATTTCCATGTAAACTTGTTGCCTCATAAGGTCTTCTTCCCCTTCTCCTTCCTCTTGCGATGCAAGGAGATTGAATTGAAGAAGATGATGATGCTTGCTTATTCTCATTGTGTAATCTTTTCTTTGTACGAATCTGTGCTAATCTGATACAAATTTTTTTCAGGGCCTTCAAGGTTCTTATTTGTTTTCATTTACTTGAATTTAAGGATTCTTACATTTGGTTACTTCAACATCATCTTTAAAATCCTTTACATCAGCCTTAGTATCCTCTGTATCAGTTTGGTTTGTTTGAGTATCTTCCTTTTTAATTTTTTTTACTATAACTTGACTTGTTTGAGAATCAACTTTCTTATTCTTCTTCGCCACTGTTTTGTTACAACGTTTATTCTCTTCTTAATTAGAGTCCATTTTACGATCTTTTCTTCAATCATATTGTATTTTTCTTTTCAGAGTCCTCATTGACTTCAACTTCCTACTTTTCATCCACATTTTGCTCTTTGATGTTAGACTCATCTATTTTATTTTCTTACTTTTTTTCTCCCTACTTTTCAGTATTCTCTACTCTTCTTCCTTAGTTTGAGCACATTTCGTGCTAGTATGTTGGAAAATATTGCAGAATGAACACATGTGTGGCATCCATTCATAAGTGATTCCCATGAAACTAGATTTTCCTTTTTCTGTCAACCACTATCATTTTATCTAGCAATGTGCTTCGAGGATGCACCTCAATATTAATTCTAGAAAATAAATATGATATTCTCCTTCAGTAATTAAGTCTATATATAATTATCTACCCAATAAATCTGCAAAATGACAAGAGCTTTTACATTATACATGTGTACATGGATATTCTAAAGCTTGAATCATATCTGAGCTATTTCCTTAAGTTTTCTTAATATGTTCAAATCTTTAGACCATCTTTCTAACTTCATGCAGTTGGATCCAATATATGTATGTCCATTTTTTAAAATTTCATTAGAAATGAGAGATATACTGGAATTTTCACCAGTATTTTTTTCTCTTATTACTTCATAAGTGCTTATTTGATGACTAGAAAGGAAACTTTATTCTTTCCTATGTAGTTTTCTACCATTACATTTTCTCATTCATTAACATAATTTTATTCTTCTACAGTAGTCAATTTAAATTCAAAAAGTGAATTCAGTACCTCCACTTTTGTCTATAAATCGCCCAAGTAAAATTTTCCTTTATATGCATGATCTTCAACATTTTTCTCAATATTGTTCTTCCAGACTTTGTTGATTTTCCATGTATAATTATTTTTTATAGTATAGGTATTCGATTAAGAAGCCTTCATTAACTCCCTCATTGTTGCAACAAGACATTTGTCATCACTTCATATTCATCATTTTTTGGTAAATTACAGTTCTGGAGATAGTGAATGTTAAGCTGGACTGTTGGGTTTTAGTCCAAATAAATTGGCACTTTCATTATACCCTATCATTAAAACTTCTTAGTTCTTCTCATTGATTCCTGTATTATTTTTCAAAAACTTTTGGGTATTTGTTGCTTTCATGTACTTTTTCATTAATTACTTCTTCAAATATTTTTTTAATTTTCGTCTTTACCGTTTCTTCGATTCATCTACGACCTTATTCAAACCCTAGCCGATGTTTCTTGATTTTGTAACTTATAACCATAGACGATTCTCCCTGATGTGTTGAACGTTACATAGACCCCCACTTTACAGAGGCCCACAAAATTTTAATTTATTAATTAATTATTATAAAACTATCTATTATACCGTATAAAATCATATTCTATTTTATTTATTTTCTTATAATAGGTTTTCTCCTTATTATATATAATAATAAATATTTTTTTTTTCATATTATATAATAATATATTATTTATTTCTCTTCATATTATATATAATATAATAATTTTTTCTCTCTCTATAAAATTTGTAAAATTTGTAAGCATTTTATTATTTTTTATAGTATTTTTTTTTAATATTATACTAATTTTCTATATATCTCTATTCTTACCCTGTATAGTTAACCTTAATTATATTTTTTTTATATTTATACCCTATATAGTTAACCTTAATTATATTTTTATATTTATTTCTTATTTTTATTGAATCTAGTTAACTGATAAATTATTACGGTATATTTTTTATTTTATAACTTATTATTTTAATATTTTTTATATATATTTTAAAATATTTTTATACTAGTTAATATTTAGTTAATATTGTTATATATTTAATTTTATATTTAATATGTTTTTTATAAAATGTATAAATATTTTTATTTTTATTTTGTAGGGCCACAAAATTTGAATTTGCATTGGGTCTCCCAACTCTCGGGGCCGACCTTGTGTGTCGGCCATGCCGATCGTTCCAGACGTGCCGACGATCTTTACTCCGACCACATTTTCTGTAACCAATTACTAAATCAATCGAATCGTCCGAACGTGATGTGTCGAACGTACCGATTGTGTCAGATGTGTCTACGATATGTATAACTAGTTTATTTAAACGTAATAATTATAAAAACAAAATCTAAAATAAATATAGTATTAAATATTGACTCATCTAGTATTCATTCACAATTTAGCATTTAGACTTATTTAACTTTTCAATTTATTCTTTTTTATTATTATTTTATTGGTTGGCATTTTTAACAATAGAGATGCATTGTTTTTTTTATCACACAAATTTGAGTTGATGTTGTGTTTATTCGGTCTCATATCCTGTTTAGTTAGATTTGTATTTTTGTCTCGAATTTTTTAGTCCGAATAATACTCTCAATCTTTGAAGGGTAGTTTAGTACTCATATCTTCATATTGTGTTGGTGATCCTTCTTTGAGTCTATGTACGTCCTCTTCTTAGTAGTACATCTGACAAAATAATCAGTTCTTGAGTTATTTTTCATTTTCTTAATAAAAAATTACTCAATTTGATCTTTTACATTAAGGATCTTACATGTATTCTCCCATGATTTGTATGGATTTCTCATTATTTCGGCCAAATTTGTAGATAATCTGTTTTCACTTGACATGACCTTTTTCGACGTTACTTACCAATCATCGGCTAATGATAATTTTAATTGTCGCTCAGAATCTTTGGTAGAGAATTTTATGACAATGTTTCATTAGTTCGTTTAGTTTACTCTACTTCAACATTCATCGTTGAAGAACTCAAATGAGTTCGTCTTTTGAGAAATCCTCAACAAATTGCATGATTGTTAGATCTTTTCTACTAAGAGTTTTATTCTTTGTAAATTGTTTATGCAATTTGATATTATTGAATTTGATTTTGTAGAAGTTATTTTATATTATTTACAAATTAATTTTTCATATGTAACTCATATGAATTTAATAAGAATTAATTTTTTATAAAAAAAATATTTTTTTAATATTTTATATGTCTAAATAAACTAATTATATAAATATATAAACAGTCTAAATGAATTTTTATCACCAAATATTGATTGTCCTAACAAATAATAGATGTTCAATATATTTAAGTTTGCTCCAATATAATTTAAGAAATTGAATTTTATTATTTATTATTTTATTTTTCATTTTTATTTAACTATTTTATAATAAATAACCTCTATTCCAATTTAGATGACTTTATTATTTACTAAATTACTATTTCATTTTATTTAAATTTATCATTTATTTAGTTAATGACACTCAAGTAGATTTAAAAAAATATATATTTTTATATTTAAGTAATATTTGATATATTTTTAACACCATCGATATATTTTATGGTTATTCAGTGCATGTTTCAGTCTTCAAGTTAATCTCAATAAGTCAGACATATTTTTCTTAGATTTTGTCTCGAATAAGTAAATGATGAGGTTGAAAAATGTGTTGGGGTTCAGAATTAGTAGTTTTCCGTCAACATATCTTGGTATGTCATTGGGTGCTAAATTACGATCCAATATCTCTTGGGACTCAATTATCACTAAAATGGAATATTAACTGTCTAGATAGAAAAGTAAAATAATCTCAAAAATGGTCGATTATCCTCATTAAGTGTGTTGTCATCTATGCTCACATATATAATGTTGTTATTCATTATCCCTAAGAGTGTGGCGGTGAAAATGTAGAGTATAATGTGCAAATTTCTATGGGGATCTTTTAACTTATAGTTTTGTCATCTAATTAATTGAGATAAGGTTAAATGTTATAAAGATCAAGGAGATCTAGATATTTAAGATCTTTTCTTTTAATAAGTCTCTTCTATCAAAATGGTGTAGTAGATTTGTAACGAAACCGAATAATCTTTAGGCATTAATAATCAGATGTAAATATGTCATGACTAGTCTGGTTGGTTTACCAAAATGTCTAATTATCCAGCGAGGTGTAGCATTTTGAGGGGAATTTATTCTATGTGGAAAAAGTCCGTGAGCAGTCTAGATTCATTATAAGGTTGGTTCTTCGAATAGTTTTTGGGACGACATTTGGTGTAATGTCGAAAGTCTAATTACGACGTATCATGAACTTGCTTCTACTATATGTAGAAATGTCACAGTTAAAGACATGTTTGATCATCGATCTAGTGGCTTCGCTTAACCGAATTATATATAGAAGGAGATTAAGCATTATCGAGACTTCATGCCATAATATAGTTTGACTTTTGGTAGAATGTAAGCAAGTGCCCCCTTCTGAATAAGACGTTATGTATTGACAAGATATAGATAGTTTCCATGTGGGACATTGCTATAAGTTATTCGCTAAGATGATTCTATATAACTTTTATTGGGAAAAATTTTAGGAGTCAAAGATTTCATTCAATATCTCGTTCTTTGGATGTAGCATTATTCATGGTGGAATTCTTACGGATGATATATGCTTGAAAAAGTTGTATTATATCTAGTCATTGTTGTTTGTGACACAAAAATGTTGAATTGACAACTTACTTACTTTTGCATTGTTGAGAAATGACTAGTATTTAGAGTCTTTTGTGGAGTATTAAATGGATTCATTAGGTGATGCCCGAGTTTTGGATAGTTAATAGGAAGTTTGGATTGATACGGCTGATATGGCGAACCTACATATTTGAGTTACCGTCCTAATTATTTTTTGGTAGACTATCTAGTTGAAGAGAAATTGTCGAACTTTCAATGATCGTAGTCATCAAATGCGTATTATTCATAATGTTATTATTATTACGTTTTCTAAGATTCGTTCAGGAAATTCAGTATAGTTTATCGGGGAGCTAATCGTTTCTCGAGGATTTATGAGCTTGATAACTTATTTAGTATAGTTTTTTTTCATATCATAATTTGTCGTTGTGATTAAATGATTTCTTTCATTTTTAATATACATATATTTTATTAAAAATAATAATAATAATAACAATATTTGGTATACGAATTTTTATGTTTGGATGGCTTTAATTTGTGTGTTTGATGGTTAATATTATATATATATATATATAATAATAATTGGAGTGTTGGTAATATTATAATATAAAAATAATATATATATAATATTATCCCAATATGATAAATTTAATAATATTAATATTATATTAATTTTCTTATATAAATCTAATGTAATGTTTATATATTAGACATAAAAACTTATGTAATTGTAAATATATATATATATATAAATATATATATATATATATAACACAATCTAATACAATATCTTTTTTATTATAACATGGTATTAAAGTTAAAGTTTTGTTTTTGAGATAAAAAAATCTAGTCTTCCGCAATCTTTATCAATGGTTATTTTAGTCATTGATGAAGGTCTCTAATAAAACTCTATTAATCATTATTATATTTTTTAATAATATTTTTTTCTTTTAAATAATTATGTTGATGTTCTTATTTTTTTTACAATCATATTCACTAAGTTTTGTTTTTAAGTTGTTATTAATCCAATTATACATGTTTCTTTACTAGTTATTTAGTCAACACATTGTTATCATTTCGTTAGGATGAGTTTTTTTTAGGTATTGTTTAACCCCAATATTTTATGTCCATGGGATTCTACCTTCTTCGCTGATTTTCTTTTATGCAATACTGCCATCCCGTTGTAGGATTTTGAACTAAAAATGTAATTCATTTTGCGCCAAAACCATGTAATAAAGGAATGTGAAAAATATATGAAATTTAACTCTTTGTTATTTAATTTTTTTTAAATAAACTAAGTATATGTTTTTATAAGAAATTTATGTAAATAAATATAATCAAAAATAATAATTATAATCTTTTCATTTATTAATATGATTTTATTAAATATTATTTTAATATTATAATATAATATATGTTAAAATACCATAAATAATATAAATATTCAATATATATATATATATATATATATATTTATTTATATATATATAATAACTCTTATCATAATAATAGTATGAATAGAAAAGTTTTTTTTTATATTATTAGAATTATTTTGTATAATATAACAAGATAGAGTCATCACAAAGATTTTATCAATAAAGAAATAGATTGTACAATATTGCTTAAAGTGTTCCAAATAAAGTAAAGAAACATAGTAATTTTGTTTTGTTTTTGTAAAACATTATATTATAAAATTAATATTATAAGTTATTATAATTATAATATACGTTACAATGTTAAAATAGGTCAATAATATGATGATAAAAAGTTAACCTCATGAAAATGTCGTTAATAGACCCAAAATGATTTTGAGAGTTATTTACAATATTTAAAATTAAAAAAATTTAGTCAAATCTTATAGAATTTTTTTAGATTAAATCTCTTAAAATATGTGAATATTTATAAATAGAAAATAGTAAGATTGTTTTATTTAATAGTATAACATTATTTATATAATCATGTCTTCTAAATTAATATTCGGTCATTTTTTTTTGTTAATTTCTTAAATACGACTCAAACAAATGAATTTTTATAAAAAATAAAATAATTTTTTTTGTGTAATAGTATAACATGATTTATATAATAGTAACAATTAATGATCTATTTTGACTATTTAATTTAGATTTACCATATTTATTGGTAAACAAAATATTAAGATTTGTAAAAGAAATTTGATAGTCATTCAGTCACATTTATTATTGTTAATTCAATTTATAATTATATTTTTTATATATATAAACTTGGTATATTACCAACATATTATCCATACTCATTTACACTCATATTAAGATTCAAATTGTTATAGGCATATATGACATTCCATTAATATAACATAAGTTAATGGAAACCAATATATATCCAATATATATATTATGTCTTTTTAGTTTAGAACTATTAAGATTTTGAAATAAATTTTTATATATATACTCCTAATAACATTTTACTTTACATGAATATGTTAAAACTCATTTTCAATTATAAAAAACTTTTTCATTCGTATCTTATTAAATTCACATAAAAAAAATGATATATAATAATTCAAAATAAACCGCTCTACTAATATATAGTCAAATTATTTTTTATGAAAATAAAATTTTCGATATGTTAATACATAAACATTTCTCAATCAAATTAGCCTTGTCAAAAATAGAATTAAGGCTTATGTCAACTCCTCTTTTTCAAGTAGTAGTGTTAGATTAACATAGAATGAAGAAATGATAAAGAGTTGCTAAATTAGTTTAATAGTGCATCACGTGTAATCGGTCAAATTGGGAAATCAACTATGTTTGCCTCATGCCTCGCATTCCTCTCGAATACCGAGTGGGACGAGGAACCGAAATGATAAACTGAATTTGAATGCATTTCTAAGAGTACCAATGAATCGATAAAGCCGAGAGAGAACCCCCAATGAGCTCATCTCCATGTCAATAAATCATAGATTAGTTAGACTTTTTTTTTAATGTTGACACATAATTTAATCTTTAAAAATTAGAAAAACAACAATTTTCAAAAAATCGTTTATGGGTTCGGTGATTAGTTACGTGCGGAAAAGGGCATCGGCGGTATGGTCCACGCACCCGTTCTAAAGGTCGGTCTCGACTATGAAAATAGTTGGCCTTTTAAAAAACATAAAAATTATTAAATAAAAATTCAAACATAAGCATACATGTAAGGTAAAAATCTAAGGGATCATATATGTTATGTTCTTAAATATAAGAGGCTAATCTTGAGAAAATTTTGGAGTTGGGACATACACACGTGGGAAAAGAATGCATGAAGCTCGAAAAATGGAAGGAGGGTACGAGTTATGACAGTATTCTAAAAGAAACAGTGCAAATCTGGTTCAAGCTGCGAAATATTCCTCCCCACATGTACAACCCGGAAGCTTTAAGCCATTTCACTAGCCTTCTAGAAAACCCTCTATACATGGACAAAATCACTGAGGAAAACAAAAATCTCACATATTCTAGGATGAGCGTTGAAGTTCAACCTATAAGTGTTCTCCCTAACGAAATTACAATGGTGGATCGAAAGGGCAATGCTACCAAGATGGGCATACATTATGAATGGTGACCATACAGATGCGTGAACTGTAATACCTTTAAACATTCTATAGTGAGATGCCCTAAATTAATGGTCAATTAGAAAGCAAATCAGGAACCAAAAATGCGTAATAGAGAAGTCAAGCAGCAAAAAGTTCCTAGTACGGATGAAACAGTGGTGGGGAAAACAATCAGAAAAAGAAAGCAATTCCAAAGGAAAAGAATTTAAGAACTCGGGTGAAGGAACAAAAGAAAATCAAACTCAAGAAGAGGGAAATAAGAAAGGAAATGAAAATTTGGAAGGGCAAGCCGAAGAACTAAAAGAAACGGAAAATTTAGAGAATGGTAACCTAGAAACAGAGCAGATCCTAACAGAGACATGAAAAAACAAACATGTATGTGAAGGAACTTCCAACTCCTCTTCTAATGAAACGGTTCAGGCCCCAACGCAAACGAGAGGTAGGCAACATCCTAGACCTATAATTCCATACAAACCACAAATATGAAAGAAGATTGCAGGGAAAAGGAAAGGAAGGAATAAGCACGTTGTCAATCTTTCTTCATGAATATAATGACCTGAAATATTAGGGGGCTCAACGATCCCATCAAAAGATAGGAAGTTAGAAGAATGATTGAAAGACATGAAATCACTATTATGGGTATACTAGAGACGAGAGTAAGGCACAATCAAATCGATATTGTTAGTAAAGACTATTTTGGTAGCAACTAGTCTTATATTCACAATCCAGATGGGTGTAAAAGTAGAATTTGGGTTGGCGGGAATAATAACTTAGTTGAGGTCAAGAAGTTAGTAGACACTAAGTAGGTCATCATGGTGGAGATTGTTAGTAGGATAACAAAGGCGAAATACTATTTTGTTGTTATCTATGGAAGCAATGTAGTGGGAGAAAGAAAACAGTTATGAAGAGAGCTCAAGAGTAAAGTCAGTGATGATGAGCTTGGATCCTAATGGGCGACTTCAATGTCACCAGATTATTAGAAACTCTGTAAATTAATATTCGATAAATTAATAAACTCTCTAAAATAATAAATTTTTCCGGTCCCAACTTAATTAGGTCAATATAAAAAATTGAAAAACTTGATAAAATATTAAGATAATATTTTTTCGGGAGATCCTTTTATAATTTTCGGTTCCAAGAAAATCATAAATTAATAATTCATAGAAAATGAAAACATATATATTACACTCTATTGAAATATGATTCAATAATTGTCTAGATTCCTTTAAAGTTCAAGTCTATTTGGAGTTCATACCTAACTTTTTTTATTGCATCCAATAACTCAAATGTTGTATTTTTGTATTGTATCATAAAGTTGTGAAGATTATTCGACGCCATAAGTACTTCCTTTCGCGTAATAGGCTTCAAAGACACCGTATCATATTCGTTGTCATTCTCTGCATTGTTCTCAATAATAGTACCACAATATCTTCTAAACTCTAAATCTTTAAACATGATTTATTTTCACCTGAATACTACTCTTTTTTTTCTTAATTAATTTTTTTCCTTATTAGATATATACACATATATATAATTAATTTTTTTATATTAATTTAATATAAATATATATTAAATTTTAAAAATAATTTTACTTTATTATTTAATTCAAATTTCTAAAATAAATTATTAAAAAATTATTTTTATAACTTCGGTATATTAATTATTTATATAATTAACTAATTTCTTTTTTTCATTATATATTTTATATATGATTAAATATTTATACATATATATATATATACATACAATTATAAATTAAATTTAATAATCATAACTAGTTTGATGGTTAAAATATTCACCTATCATATTTGAGACCAGAGTTTGAGTCATATTTAATGCCAAGTTATAAATAATAAAACGAAATTAATGGTGCATGTGGATACTTGATGTGATGGACACTAGTAAAAAAAGAGGTATCAGTAAGGGCGAAAAACCGTTACTGAAAGCATCAAATGTCGTTACTGAAACATAATGGTAACGGCAAATAAAAACGTTACCAATCGTTACTAAAAAATACGTTACAGAAACTTTACAGGTATCAGTAACGGCTTTCGAAAACCGTTACTGATAGTAAAGGAACAACAGTAACAGTTCTAGCCGACTTAAAACCGTCACAGAAACATCACGGGTATCAGTAACGGTTTTCGAAAACCGTTACTGATAGTAAAGGAACAACAATAACGGTTCTAATACTTAAAGTCAAGTAATAATATTATTAAGCAAAAGTTTATTTTGGTGGAATATTAGTTGTTTTTAAATTAAGATTTTAAATATATTTTATTTAGTGTTAGTCACGAAATTAGTAATATGAGAGGACGGTTGGGAAATGCCAAAAAGGTAACATCGATTAAAATGTTCTAAGTAAAGCCTAATAAGAGATTAATTAGAGAATGTTCAAAACGAGATCACATTATTAGTAAATTAGAAATTTAATTTGATAGAATATTAGTTATTTTTAAATTATTTAACCATTATTAATATTATCTTTGAAAGATAAGATATAATAGTATGTGTGAGTCCTAATTTTATGGTTCGAAGAGAGATTGTTAGTCACGAGAATCGAGATTAATAAATTAAAATTTTATTTTGTTAAAATATTAGTTGTTTTTAAATGAAAAATTAAACTATATTTTTATTAAACCATTATCAATATTATTTTTGAAAAATATGATATAATATTATCGATTTTGAAGTTGTTGTATTATGGGAATTTGAAATTTGGAACATGAAATAAAATATTAGGATTATTGTATGGTATAAAGATACGAGGGTCATTATTTAAAGTAGAGATAATATATTAAATTAAAAAAATATCTTTGAAATTTATAAACTATAGAATTAAGATTAAAGTAAAACTTAATTTACTAAATATTACAGTAATATTTATGTTAATTTTAAATTAAATTTTACTTATAAAATGAGATCATTCGGAACATTAATTTATTTGTACTATTATTAATTTTATTATTTTATATTTAAATTTGTTTTATTCTTAACAAATTTGAACAGTTTAAGCTTATATATATATTTTGTTTATTTTTGTAACAATAAAAGAAGATAGTTTAAAAATAACTGTTGTGCTCTAATTTGATTTTTTTCAAAAGTTTGAAGTCAGGACATTAATAATTTTAATTATCTGAATTTGTTTTCTAATAAACATTTTTTTACATTCATATGATATATTTTTGTTAAATAATTATTAAATGTCATATATTTTATTGAATTAAAAATAAAAATTATGCAATTTAAATTTAAAGCATCATATAATAAATAAATAAAACTCATTTACACTTAATATAATTAATTTATTTAGACGTAAAATTATAAAAAAAAAATCTAAAATGAATATAGTATTAAAAATTGGGTCATTTATTCTTCATTCTTAATTTAGTTTAGGCTTATTTAACTTTTTAATTTATTATTTTTTTTCTATTTTTATTATTTTAAATATATATTATAATACAGTATATATATATATAGTAGAAACTCTTTAAAATAATATATGGTAAATAAATAAATTTTCTAAAATAATAAATTTGTCCGATATGACTTAGGTCAATGTAAAAACTGAAAAACATGATAAGATATTAAAATAATATTTTTCGAGAGATCCTCTTATAATTTTCTATTCCAAAAAAATCATAAATTAATAATTATAGAAAATGAAAACATATAGTACATTTTATTGAAATATGATTTAATACTTGTCTAGTTTTCTTTAAAGTTTAAGTCTATTTGGAACTCATATCTAACTTTTATTGCATCCAATAACTCAGGTGATGTAATTTTGTATTGTATCATAAAGTTGTGAAGAGTGTTCGACGCCATAAATGCTTCCTTTCACGTAATATGCTTTAAAGTAGGGATAATAATTTGAAACCGCCCCGTGAAAAATGAACCGAATTGCCCTGTTTGGGAAGGTTTTTTCCCGAAGCCCTACGAGGATGGGGCGGGGATGATATTTGTATCCCCGCCCCGATCTCACCCCGTTTCTGCCCCAAACACTATAAATATAATTAAATATATTAGATAATCATTATATTTATTTCTTCATTATATTTTATAAGAGTTTTAAGTTAATTTCTTTATAAAAATATAAACTTTCAATATATTTCAATATATATTATATTAAAAAAATTCGTTTATATAATTTTATTTTACAATTTTATTATTTTTTAAAATAATATTTTATTAACGGTGCTCCGCGGGGATTCCCCGAAATCGAATAAAACCGAACGGGGCGGGGATGGTATTAAAAAAATCTCCGAAACAAAAATGGTGCGGGGATGGTAAATGCATTCCCCGTCCCGAACCGCCTCCTTGCCATCCCTACTTCAAAGACACCGTATCATATTCGTCGTCATCCTCTGCATGGTTCTTACGACAATATCTTCTAAACTCTAAATTTCTGAACATGATTCATTTTCACCTGAGTAATCCATTATATTTTCTATATCCATCTTTTATTTATATATATATATATATATATATAAATAAATAAATAAATAAATAAATAATTAATGATGCTTAAAATTTTGAGCTCAGAATCATCCACATATTATCCAGTGAACAAGTATATTAATTCTCATTTCTTACTCTTTTTCTTAATTAAATTCTTTTATGTAATTAATTTCTTTTATTAATTATATCTTTTATCTATTATTTCATTATTTTAATTTTTTAATTAATTTAATATAATTATATATCAAATTTTAAAAATAATTTTACTTTATTCTTTAATTTAAATTTCCAAATAAATTATTAAAAAAATATTTATATACTTTCAATATATTTATTATTTATATAATTAATTAATTTTCTTTTTTTCATTATATATTTTATATATGTTTAATTAACAATAATTAAAAATTTATATATATATATATAATTTTAAATTAAATTCAATAATCACTAATAGTTTGATGGTTATAATGTTCACCTTTTCATATTTGAAATGCGTGTAAATTTGTGGTAGATTGTCAAAAGTAAGGGTAAGATAACATATGTAAGTTCCTAGATAAATGCGTATGTGAATTTATTGTTTGATAATATTGTCAAAAGTATTCGTACAAATTACTCGAAGAAATATGAGAGATCAATTAAAGAATACTTCAAATAATGAAGTAATAATATTAGTAAGTCAAAGTTTATTTTGGTGGAATATTATTTGTTTTTAAATTAAAATTTTAAATATATTTTATTTAGTATTAGTCACGCAATTAGTAATATGAAAGGACGGTTAGAAAATGCCAAAAGGGTAATATCGATATAAAATATTCTAAGGAAAGCCTAATAAGAGATCAATTAGATAATGTTGAAAACAAGGTTACAATATTAATAAATTAGAAATTTAATTTGGTGGAATATTAATTGTTTTTAAATTATTCAACTATATTTTTATTATTAAAGAATTTGAATAGTACAAACGGTCAAAAATGAGAAGGGGGATAATCAGTCTTTGCTTTACCTTTCTGTCCTAACTTTCTATATTAACTTGAGACTAAGTTTAATCTTCATTCTCATTTTAATTTAGACATATTTAACTTTTATTATTTCTTTATTTTATTTTTATTAGTTTTTAAATATATATTATAATACAATATAGATAAATCAAATTATAAAAGTGCAAATGCAAAGTTACATTTTTTTTAATATATAAAAATAAATGTTTTAATTATTTTAAATATATATATATATATATAATAAATATAAACGTGGACAACATAATAAAAAAAATTGTTTTTATTTAAAAGAGAAAAAATAATAATTAATATATATAATCGTTTTTAACAAATATTAGTATTGTTCTCGTTCTCACTCAAGAAAAATAATCTCTAAAGAAGATGAAAAGATTAGACCTCTCTAATTGCCTTTTTTTTAGTATTAGAGATGGCTTGCCTTTTTTTCAAAATAATATTAATAATTCAGACATTTTTTTCTTATATTTTATTTTTGAATAAAATGATGAAATTGAAAAATGTGTTTGGGTTCACAATTTGTGGTCTTTCGTCAACATATTTTAGTGTATCATTGGTGCTAAATTACGATACAATATTCATTGTGGGGGTGGTTCTTCAATTAATTTTTGGGATGACATTTTGTGTAGTGTCGAAAATCTAGCTACGACGTATCATGAGCTTGTTTCCATTGATATATGTAGAAATAACACAGTTAAAGAAAAGTTTGATTCGGTCTAGTAGTTTTGCTAGTCGAATTATATATAGAAGTCGAATTATATATAGAAGGAGATTAAATATTATGGAGACTTCGTCCCATAATAAAATTTTACTTTGGGTAGGACGCAAGCAAGTGTCACCGTCTAAACAAGACGTTATGCGTTGACAAAATATTGATAGTTTCCATGTGAGGCATTGCTATAAAGTGTTCGCTAGGATGATTCCATATAATTTTTGTTGAGAAAAAATTTGGGAGTCAAAAATTTCATCCAATATCTCATTTTTTGGATTAGTGTTATTCACGGTGTAGTTCTTACGGATGATATGTATGAAAAAGTTGTGTTATAGCTAGTCGTAAATATGTGACACGAAAAAATTGAATCAGTAACTCACTTACTTTTGCATTGTCGATGGATGACTAATATTTGGAGTCTTTTGTGAAGTATTATTGAGATTAATTGGGTGATGTCCGAATCTTTGGATAATTACTGAGAAGTTTGGATTGATGCAGTTGATATATCGGTCATACATATTTGAGTTATCATCCTAATTATTTTTTGGTGAACTATCTAGTTATAGAGAAATTGTCGAACTTTTAATGATTGTAGTCGTCCAATGCGTATCATTTATAATACTATTATTATTACGTTTTCTGATATTCGTTTAGGAAACCAAAAAAGTTTGTCAATGAGTTAATAATTCTTTTCGAGGATTTACGAGTTCGATAACTTATTAAGTATTTTTTTTTCTTTTCATATATTTTTTTGTCGTTGTTTAAATAATTTTTTATTTTTATTTTTAATATATATGAAGTTTTTAATAATAATAGTAATATTTGGTATATGAGTTCTTTATATTTGTATTGTTTTAATCTGTGTGTTTCATGGTTAATATATATATATATATATATATATATATATATATATATATATATATATATATATATATATTGAATTGATGGTAGGATTGAGAACTAAAAAAATGGAATGTTTCGTTTAACAAGCCAAAACCATGGTAATAAAGGAATGCGAAAAATATAAGAAATAAAATATATAAATTTAATTCTTTATTATTTAATTTATTTAAAATAAACTAAATATATGTTTTTATAAGAACATTTATGTAAATAAATATAGTAATAAATAATAAATATAATCTTTTTATATTTTAAAATTATTTTAAAACAACATTAATATATATATATATATATATATATATATATATATATATATATATATATATATATATATATATATATATATATATATATATATATATATATATATATATATAGGGAACGCGGAGCCGGGAAAATAGAATAACCCCTTTAAACAATGAATACTTTCTCCTCTTATTAATTCATTTCTCTCTATCTCTACGAATTAATAAATTTATCTCTCTTTCTCTCTCACTAATCAATTAATTTATCTCTCTCATCTCTCGCTAATTAATTTATTTAAACCTTAAAATCTAACCCCTAAACTCTAGATTTTAAATACTAAACCCTAATTAATATCTTTACAGTTAGTTTAGTTGAATTATAAATTTATCAAAGAAATGAGTGAAAAAAAATTAATTTATTAATAATTAGTTACGGTGGAGAGAAAATAATTACTAGTGAGAATAAAAATATTAGATAAACATTTATAAGTAATAAAATTAAAAAATATTAATAAGTTAATAAAAAAAATAATAAGAAAAAGAAAAAAGAGAGCATAAAGAATAAATAAATAATATTTGATAAATAAAGGAATTGAAAATTCATAAAAATATAAAAAAAAATAAAAGAGATAAATTCATAATTCAACTAAACATGATATTAATTAAGTTTTATGATTTAAAATTTAGGGTTTAGAGTTTTGAGTTTAAGGTTTAGGGTTTAGAATTTAAAAATTAGAGTTTAGGTTTATAGAAAAAAGAAATTAATTAATAAATACAACCCATTATGTTTTATTTAAACATATTATTAAAATATTTAATGTGAGAGTTTGTGGTAAAGTGTTGAGTTATAAATATAAAAGAAATGAGTGAAATAATTAATCGTGAGAATATAGATAAATTAATCGGTAAAAGTAGAAAGAAAAATTAATTAATAAGACGAGAGAATATTCGGTATTTAAAAGAAATATTCTGTTTTCGCGGACTTTCGCGGACCCGCGTTTCCTATCATTACTAATAGATTTTGTACTTGTAATAACTCTTATCATGATAGTAGTGTATGAATATATTTTTGTGTTGTAAATTTTTTTTTATATTAAAAGTATTTTGTATAATGCAACCGGATAAAGTCATCGTAAAGATTTTGACAATTAACTAATAGATTGTACATGATCTTGAAGTGTTTCAAATATATTTTACATATCTTAAAATGAATTATGATTATTTTTATTATCATGATTTTGTTTATAAATAAAATAGAAATTATTAATTAAAAATATTTAAACTTATTATTGACATAGACATGTGTGAAAAACTTGTAAAATAAATTTACTACTTGTAAATGTAAATCTTTATTAACCATTATCATTACTTATTATTAATTTTGTTTTTTTAATTTTACTTTTTAAAAATAATCAACATTTTTATTTAAAAACAACATTGATATTCATAACTTATCATTTCTTACGTAATAATTATTATTTTATCTATTAAATAAGTAATTTATTTATATCATTATTATTTACTTTTTTTCTTCAAAATATAATTATTAATTATTTTTACTAATTATATATATATATATATTATTATATTATTATATTTTATAGATTTTACATTATTTTTTATCTGTTCTCTTTTTATTTTTTTCTTTATTTTTTTTTATATTTTTACTTTTTTTAAATTTTATTTATTTTAATACAACAAATATACTTATACATTCTTTATTTAAAAAAAAACCCAAAAGGCCAATATGCCCATGAGGCCTTTTGGATTCAACAAGTTGATTTGGCTAGCGGGTCGTGGAGCTGGCAGGTTTGGAGCTGGCAAGTTTGGAGCTGGCAAGTTTGGAGCGGGTTAAAACCAAGTTTCTAAGAGAACTCCAATCACTTTAATTTGTGTGTTAGATGGTCAATATCATTTTTTTTAGAAAATTGTTAAAATCATTTTAATAATATTTTTAGAAGTTTTTCGCCGCATGATTGTTGGGGAGTTTCATGATGGATTTTAAACGAGACAAGCGAAAACTAGAACGAATGATGGTTCTTGCCAAAAGATCAGTTTCGTTAACATATTTGTTATACAATGTCAATTTTTATGAATCTCGGTGGATGAGATCAGTAGAAAAAACTATCGATTTTGAAGTTGTTGTATAATAAGAATTTGAAATTTAGAACCTGAAATAAAAAACTAGAATGATTGCATGGTATAAAGAAATATTGATATTTTTTATGTAGAGATGATATATTAAATTAAAAATAGAAAGTATATCTTTGAAATTTACAGAGGTTGAAATTAAAATTAAAGTAAAATCTGATATACTAAATATTGGAGTAATATTTATGTTAATTTTAAATTAGATTTTACTTATAAATTAGATCAATTGGAGTATTAATTTATTTGTACTATCAGTACTTTTATTATTTTAAATTAATCTTTTTTTTATTCTTAACAAATTTGAACAAATAATCTTATAAATTTATTCTTTTTTAGACGGATTAAATAAACAATGGTTGTGCTCTAATTTGATTTTTTTCAGTTTAAAGTCAGGACATTAAATTTTAATTATCTAAATTTTGTTTTTCTAATAAACATTTTTTTTACATACTTTAACATAATATATTTTTGTTAAATAATTATTAAATGTTATATATTTAATTGAATTAAAAATATAAATGGTGCAATTTAAAGTTCCAACTTCATATAATAAATAATAAATGGAAAAAAAAACATTTAGATTTTTTATTTTTAGAGAACAGTTAATACTATTTTATTAAAAATCTCAAAAATTGAAGGATTAAAAATCAAATCTAGACAAACCTAATTATGATTAAATGATGACAATTAAAAGATTTTAAAGAAACTTATTAGTAACATTCGTAAAGACAAATAACAGAGATTACAAACAAAAAGAATACAATAAAAAATAGATCATAACTACCCCAATTAGGGTGTTTATTTCCATATAAACTTGTTGCGTTATAAAGTCTTTCCCCCCTTCCCCTTCCTCTTGCGATGCAAGAATATTGAATTGAAGAAGATGATGAAGCTTGTTTATTTCCATTGTATAATCTTTCTTTGTACGAATCCGTGCTAATCTAATAGAAATAGTTCTTTTTCAGGAGTTCTTATATTGGTTGTCATCTACTTGAATTTCAGGATTTTTGCATTTGTTTTCTTCAGGTCAGCTTTGGTATCCTCTACATCAGTCTTGATATCCTCTGTTTCAACTTGATTAGTTTGAGTATTTTCTTCTACTACAACTTGACTTGTTTGAGAATCAACTTCCTCCTTCTTTCTTAAGCTCTTTTTAGTACAACATTTATCCTCTTCTTAATCAGAGTTTCTTTACTCTCTTTTCTTTAATCACATTTTTCTCTTCCTTTTAGAGTACTCATTGGCTTCAACTTCATACTCTTCCTCCACATTTTTCTCTATGATGTTAGACTCCTCTATTTTATTTACCTACTTTTTTTTATCTTCTTCCTTAGCTTGAGCACACATTTCATGTTGGCATGTTGGAAAATATTACAGAATGAAAACCTGTGTGGCCTCCACTCATAAGTGATTTCCATGATAGTAAATTTTTCTTTCTTGTCAACCACTGTTATTTTATCTGGCAATGTGCTTCGAGAATGCACATCAATGTTAATTCTAGCAAAGAAAATATGTTCTCCTCCTTTGGTAATTGGGTCCATATATAATGGTCTACCAAATAAACCTGCTAAAAGATTTTAAGTTATAAATGTGTGTAGGAATATTCTAAAGTTTGAACCATATTTGAGTTGTTTCCTTAGGTTTTCTTAATAAGTTCAAATCTTCACACCATCTTTCTAACTTCATGCAGCTGAATCCAATATATGTATGCCCATTTTTTAGAATTTCATTCAGATTTGATCATTTCTTGAATTTCAGAAAATAGAGATCATGTACATTTTATCCTGTTCATTTTCCTTCCATTGCTTCATAAGTGTCTCTTTTAAGGTGAAAAAACGTGTAAAATAATCCGGTTTGTCCGATCCGTATTAAATTCAAATTAAATTTATTCAATCCGTAATCCAAATAATTTTACTAAATAATACGGATAGAATATGGATTGGATTGAATATAGTTTGAACAATCCATACTAAAAATATTTATATATTTGTAAATGTCAACTTAAAATTATTCAATAATTTTAAATTAATTAGATTATTCAAATCAAATCCGTATTAAACTTAATCCGAATTTAATCCAAATCGAAAGTTAATCCCACTACGTTATTATTACGACGATACAAAAAAATCTCTTACAGAAAATCAATGAAAGTGGTCGATGAACTTATTGATCTTGAATACTCATATTGTTGTCGTCACTCATATTGTTGTCGTCTGAAGTTCATCCGTCTTCTTCTGTTGTTCACTCTTCAGTCCAATCAGTACCATTTTTTACACAGCCTCTCACGTATCATTTTGATATACGAGTCAGTTTTTGAGGGTCATTACTCGGATTGATTTGTGAATTTCTTAACTAGTTATTTGGTTAACTGTTAGCCTATAGAATGTCATGTCAGTAATTAGTATGTTAGTTTGTGTTAGACTGTTATTTTAGTAATTAGGTTAAATGTAAGAATATATATACTAATTGCTAAGAAGTAATCATGTCACAAACTCACAAGAGAGACTAAATTGATTGGCTATGATACCAATTGAAAATTGAGTAATTTGATAAGTTCGAGTAAAATCACCTTATTCTTGGTTTAAAAGTTTATTTTCTTTGTTTTTTTAAAATGACATAACGTCGTTAAATAAAAAGATCCTAAAAGTGTAGGATTCAAACTTCAGAAAAAAAAACAAGCCGAATGAGAATAAAAGTTAAACATTTGTTCGCTTTCGTTGTACCCCCGAATCTACTAGTCACCGCCTTTGAGCTGGGAAAAGCCTCAACGGCCTGGAGTAGGCGAGAACTTCCCAACTCCTACTGACTTAGATGGACGAAATGACAAGATGAGGTGCCCCGGGCACCCCCATTTAGAAAGAAGGATGGAAGGTTTTAGTCCTATTGCTTTCCCCGTCCCCCCTTCGTCGGGTGGTCCTTGTGTTGGGGGTGCGCCACCTTCCATCGGGCTTTCAGCTCTCGCCTTACCAACGAGCCGACAGCTGATGGCTGTTGGTCACGACTACTACCAAAAAGTGAACATGAAAATGAATATTTCACATGGAGGAGTGTGCATCTGGCTAACAAGTTAGGGTCCAAGCTACCTGTAGATGTATATGGATGCGGGTAGGCGGTTGCTAGTTCAAGTGGGCCAAGCGGCCCGGTCAATCATTTTGCCATCGAAGCAGTAGGTAGGACCTATGGTTGGGCCCACGGGCTTATTCGTATTAAACAGATCCATCTTATCAAAGAGCATTTACCTTTGCTTAGGTCTTTCTCGCCTTGGAGAGAATTTATGTCGGTTGCGGCACCGATCTTCGCAAGCAAATGACGTCTTGCACAACTCCAGCATAGGGGGCCATGTTGGGCGGGTTCGACCAGAAATGCTATGCTTACACACAAGACTACCCCTCTTCCCGAAAGCTTCGCGGGGACTACTTTACGACGACGGACGACCGCCACGTTCGGATAAGGGAAAACTCCAGAGATTGCTTCGAAGTAAGATTCTTGCTTTGACCCTTTCCTGAACCAGAACGTTGGGTTGGTCCAACCAAGAAAGGCATGGGAGCAATATTTAAAAACGAGGGACAAAAGGGAAGCCAGTCCTTGATATAGTACCTCAGACTTCCGTCCAAGATATTTTTTGAAACATTATGCCGCATCGCGCTTACGGGTTCGACCTTAGACTCGATAAAGTCGAACGCCTGTGGGCGCCGGCCGGTCTTTCGACCAGATCCCCCTAAATGGTCGTAGCACGCGGTTTTCAATTCTGGGGTTTGTTATTACCTTTTTTATTTATTTTAAAATTGAACTCTTGGGAGCGAAGTAAAGACTAAAATTCTTTTTTATCCCCGTGGGACCGCGCTGTCTGAGACAACATATATAACTCATCTTAAACAAATGAAGAAAGATGGAACGAAAAACAGCGTTCTATATCGCCGAATTATGAGAGCCATCCAGAACTATGATCTCTCTTTTTGAAGAAGAAGAGGGCCATAGCTACGAAACTTAGAGCGATTTGAAATCAAAAGTAAGAGTGATTTTCTCATATTCAATACTCTTAAATCACGTTTTAAAGAAGTGCAACTTGAATGGCTATTGACATCTCTATCTTAAAAGTTTTATGTTTTCAGTTGCTGAATTTTGTTTCAAGAATCATTTGTTAATATTTTGTTTTCTAATATCCATCATCTGAATAATCTCCTAGAATTGTTATCAATCAAACAGTAGTCTCTTAAATTTAAGTTTCAATTTTCAGCATTTTTTTAGATGCTCTTGGATCAAGAGTGTATAGCATGATTGTTCATATAACCATGATGCTCTTTGAATTTTTTTTTAGTTTTTGTCAATGGAATAATAACAGCGAAATGCTGAAAATCGCGCTACTTTCAAAATGTTGCTATTCAAACGTCCAATTATACTAAAAGTTTTATAGTATGCAGATTTTTTGACATTATTTTTGAGCCAGTCACCAAGTTAGGAATACTAATATAGAGAACAAAAATACAACAAATTTATTTAAACTAACTATTTTATTATATTACCATTTAAACCATTACAAAAAAAGTTTCAAAAAAATGTGATGGTAAACCACATGAATTATTTAAACGATCAATCAATTTGTCTAAATACCCTATAAAAATTTATGCCTAATATATATATTATTAGATAGATATTTCTGAGAGATACAGAGAAAGTTCCGAATTGAGAATGACAACAAAATCACAAATAATTATTATATTACCATTTAAACTATAATAAAAAAAAAATCATAAAAAATGTGACATTAACTAAAGAATTTGGTTGAACAGATGTTTTAGGCCTTCTTACATGAATTAGACAAAAAGATCAATCAATTTGTATAAATATCCTAAAAAAGTTTATACACAATATATTTTAAAATAGACATTTTCGAGAGATACACTGAAAACTTTGATATGACTCAATCCTGAGTTAAGAATGACTATATTATTACCATTTAAACCGTAACAAAAAAAAAAGTTCACCAAAATGTGACAGTAACCAATTGGCTGGAAAGATGTTTTTGCCTACTTACATAAATTACTTAAATGATCAATCAATTTTTTTAAATACCTTATAAAAGTTAATGCCCAATACCATTTAAACCGTAACAAAAAAAAAAGTTCACCAAAATGTGACAGTAACCAATTGGCTGGAAAGATGTTTTTGCCTACTTACATAAATTACTTAAATGATCAATCAATTTTTTTAAATACCTTATAAAAGTTAATGCCCAATATATATTTTAAATAGAACTTTGTTTGAGAGGAACAAAGAAAGCTTTGAATCATATCAATCATGAGTTGTGAATTACAATCAAATCGCGTGTATCTTTTTGCCTACTTACACGAATTACTTAAATGGTCAATCAATTTTTCTAAATACCTTATAAAAGTTAATGCCTAATATATTTTTAAATAGAAATTTTTTTTGAGAGAAACAAAGAAAGCTTTGAGTCATATTAATAATAGGTTATGAATTACAACAAAATCACGTGTATCTATTATATTACCATTTAAACATTAACAAAAAAAAATCACAAAAATGTGAAAGGTTCTTCATCTGTTTTATTGTTTTAAATTTCTTCACGAAAATTATTTTTAGATAACTATGAGTAAGTATAAGAATAAGAAGAAATAATGTTATACAGCTTAAGAATTTCATGAATAAATATTTAATTTCCTTAAATTGATGCTAAAAATTTAATATTCTAATATTAACAATAACATACTAAATACTGGTCATTCAAATGATATACAAATAATTTGAGAAGAAGACTTCAATGACCAATTAAAATCATAAGAACATGAGAAATTCTTAAGTTCTAAAAATAATTTTTCATCTCAATTCTTTAAACTAAATATTAAACTAAATTCTAAATAAAATTCATAAAATTTAATCCCAATACATACATTTAAAATTGGAAAAAATTCACATAGATTTAGACGCATAGATTTAGACGCATCTACTTGTACAATTAACTCATTTAAACGTATATACTAGTGGTAATGATCATTTATATCTTCTATCAAAAATAAACTTATTTAACTTCTATTTACTAACATAATTATTTATTTTTTATTTATATATTTATTAATTAATTATTAATATATTTTTTATTTCCTTCTTTTTCATTAATTAATCACTCTATACTTCTATTTTTTTAATAAAAATTCTTATTATTCATATATAATATTTATTAATTATTTTAATATATATATATATGATCATTTATCATTAATTATTTTAAATTTATATTTCTTCTTCTATATATTTTCTTATATTAACATTAATTATTAATTTTTTTTTAAATTGTTTAGTCCAAATGGTTGAATATAAAAGTGACTTATTCCTTTAACAACAACAATCTTTAACACAAAAATAAATAAATTAATAATTAGAAATTAGAAAATAATAGAAACTCATTAATCAAACAAAAAATGAGTAATGATCAAATATTAAACAAAACAATATTTCTTTCTATTTCTATTATATAAGTAATGAATTAAAAATTAAATAAAAATTTATTTTATTTTCTAACACAGATGTTAATTTAATTAAAAAATTAAAATTATAAAAATTAAAATATAATTAAATCTTAATATTATTCTATATTAATATATGAGTAATGATAGGGAACGCGAATCTGGGGCCGCGAAAGTCCGCGAAAACAGAATATTCCCTTCAAACACCGAATATTCTCTCTTATTAATTAATTTATTTTTCTGTCTCTACAATTAATTAATTTATTTCTTTTTCTCTCTCACTAATCAATTAATTTATCTCTCATCTCTAATTAATTTATTTAAACCATAAATTCTAAACCCTAAATTCTAAACCCTAATTAATATCTCTTATTTTTATTTAGTTAAATTATAAATTTATCAAAGAAATGAGTGAAAAAAATTAATTAATAGAAAATAATTAATCGTGAGAATAGAAATATTAGATAAACATTTATAAGTAATAAAACTAAAAAAATATTAATAAGTCAATAGAAAAAATAATAAAAAAAAGAAAAAAAAGGACATAAAGATTAAATAAAAAGAGAGTTTAGGGTTTAGGATTTAGGGTTTAAAGTTTAGGGTTTTAAATTTAGAATTTAGGGTTTAAAATTTAGAATTTAGGATTTAGGGTTAGAGATTAGGGTTTAGCGAAAAATTAATTAATAAATACAACACATTATATTTTATTTAAATATATTATTAAAATATTTAATGTGAGAGTTTGTTGTAAAGTGTTGAGTTATTTTATCAATTAAAATTAAATGAGAGATAATAAATATTAGAGAAATGAGTGAAATAATTAATCCTAAAAATAGGGATAAATTAATTAGTAGAGAGAGAAATATTAATAAGATGAGAGAAATTAATTAATAATAGGAGAGAGAATATTTGATGTTTAAAAAGAATATTCTATTTTCGCGGACTTTCGTGGCCCCAGATTCGCGTTCCCTATCATTACTCTTAATATATATTATTATATATTACAGATACCATCAATATTGAAATGAAAAGCATGAATAAAAAATTACGATAATAAAATGAATTACTATAATAATAATAAAAGAGGTCTAATTAACTCTCATCAATTTAGATTTATAGATTTGTTGAACTATTTCAGCATTATTAAGAAATGATTTAAATAATTTTAAAACAATATTTATAAATATTAAATAAAATTAAACAAATAACTTATTAAAATAATTAGTATTATTAAATTATTATTTCATAATAATTAAAAATAAAAATAAAATATGAACCTAAATTAAATTTAATTTAATTTAAATCTTATCTATAAACAATTACTTTTGTTTACTTCGTATATATGTAAACAAATATTTGTCTTCCTTTTTTAATCATACATTCTTTATTTAACCACTAATTTACTTTTTAATTATACATTTTTTTTAATTTGAAAGTTAAAAGTTCTTATAAAATTGTTGACCCTTGTAAATTTATAAAATTAAGAATTTATTTTAAATTTAAGAGTTTAATTTAAAATAATATTAGTTATATATTATTATTTTAGACTATTATTTTTATATATAATTAAATATAAAATTTGATAGAAACTGTGATTTCGGTTGAGATGAGTAGTGGTCTATATTTTGATTTTTTTTGGACTATTTGATTCGAAATGAACAGTTGAACGTTCAGTAATCGCGGTCCACAAATGTGTTTACTATACCACGTTATTATTACGGCGATAAAAAAATCTCTTCTAAAACCAATTAAAACGGTCGATGAACTTATTGATCTTTTTGAACACTCATCAATTTTCTTATTTATCTTGATATTTACGTTTACATATATACCTATTGAATATATTAATTAGAAGAGACAATATAACTTCTTTTCGATTGCATTTTTCGATGAATCTCAATTCTTTAAACAAATTCTAAATAATCCTTCATAAAGTTTAGGCCAAATTCATACATTTAAAAAAAATGTCTCCTTTTTTATTTATATTAATTTGGATATTCTGTTTGAAAACATAAAACTAAAAGATAATCTAAGTAAATAGTTGTCCATCCAACAAATATATAAAAGTCTAATCACAAAGTCAATTCACATCACATATTAAAAAACACGACTTTATTCTCAATAATAAAAAAAAACATTAAGTTAATTTGTGGGTGTAGATGATAGAAAGTGCTGAAAAATAAAAATAAAATAAAAGCTCTTATTTAATATATTATTAAAATAGATTGTAATAGGAGAGCGATCCCTAAACAAATAAAAAAAAAAAGAAAGAAAATTAATCTTATTATTGGAGTCTCTCTTCTATGAGACTATGGCATTACATGGGTTGAACAATCAGTTGGATCAAAAGAGACCATCCGACGGTGAATATCAATTCCAATTGAGAAGTCTATTTGTGCTCGGTTCCCCAATATGGATAAAACATCATCTGGTTTTATTGCCAGACACATCATATTTTCGTATTTAATAAAAGTGTTCTTCTTTGACAAAACTAATTCAGGGCCATTATCAAATTGGAGGGTGATTATAGGGATATTGGTGTTAATTTTATAGCAAAGTTCATTATCAACATATAATGGTCTTTTACCAATCCTTTCTTTTAATGCATCCACCAATATTCGATACGCTTTGGTGGGCAAATAGCTTAGAGCAGAGCCTGTGTCCAACATGAAGTTAGCGGATAGTCCTCCCATTGGAATTACTGTATCTCCAATGATGAATGATTTCAATATGATATAATAGTTTGGTTTGTTTCGCATCTTCCACAACCAGGTGGAAATAGTCCCTTCCGGACTATGTCCAAAGCTAATCTTACTAGTCCTTACATCTGGGTTTGAACCGAATTGATCAGATACTAGGCAGTATGTAAACCTTCCATGAAGAAAAGCATCAGTCTGACCAATGAATGAGAGAGGACTATCTGCAAGCCCAATTATACCGGTGCACTGTTGCTCATATTGTCCTACATTGTCATGCCCGCACCCTAGAGCAACGTGAGTGATGGAAGTGGGCCCAAGTGTATAAGTTTCCTTAAATAGTACCCCACGGGTATATGAATTGCCACCGAAAGCATAGTTACATACTCCATTTGATTTAGTTAAATCACGTTTGTCTTCTAATAACATACACTCATGCTCAGAATCTAGCAATATTTGAGATGATGCTGACGCATAAGGATTAAATATGGGTAGAGCTTGATGGAAACAATTCTCACATGGAAGGCACTGAATCCATGACACGCTGGACCCCATGTCCGCGTACATCATTTGTTTGACTGGCGGTGTGCCGACGTAAACCTCCATGAGGTACGATAAACCAGGAGAAGCCACCATTGTCGTTTCCATGCTAGTAGTTTCAGCCGAATGGTTGTCGTGGAGTTTCATGATGGATTTCAAATGAGACAAGCGAGAACTAGAACGACTAATGGTTCTTTCCATAAGGTAAGTTCCGTTGACATGTCCATTGTACGACGTCAATTTTAGTGAATCTCGATGGATGAGATTAGTAGTAAAAACTATCGGTTTTGAAGTTTTTGTACTATGAGAATTTGAAATTTGGAATATGAAATAAAAGATTAGGATTATTGTATGGTATAAAGATATGATGGTCATTTTTTAAGGTAGAGATGATATATTGAATTAAGAAAATATCTTTCAAATTTATAGAAGGTAGAATTAAGGTTAAAATAAAATTTGATTTACTAAATATTACAGTAATATTTATATTAATTTTAAATTATATTTAACTTATAAATGAGATCATTTGGAACATTAATTTATTTGTAATATTATTAATTTTATTATTTTATATTTAAAAAATTGTTATTCTTAACAAATTTGAACAATTTAAGTTTGTAAATTTTTTGTTTTTATATTTTTGTAACAATAAATAGAAGATAGTTTAAAAATAATTGTTGTACTGTAATTTGAATTTTTCAAAAGTTTGAAATTAGGACATTAATAATTTTTAATTATCTGAATTTGTTTTCAAATAAACATTTTTTCACATACTTTAATATGATATATTTTTGTTAAATAATTATTAAATGTCATCTATTTCATTGAATTAAAAATAAAAATTGTGTAATTTAAATTTCAACCATCATATAATAAATAAAAATACTCATTTAGACTTAATATATATATATATATATATATATATATATATATATATATATATATATATAACTAATTTATTTAGACGTAAAATTATAAAAAAAAAATCTAAAATGAATATAGTATTAAAAATTAACTTTTTTATTCTTCATTCTTAATTTAGTTTAGACTTATTTAACTTTTATATTTATTATTTTTTTATTATTATTATTTTAAATATATATATATATATATATATATATATATATATATATGAGAAATGATTTAGACGAGGGAATTTAGTGAGGAAATTTGGTGAGGGAATGACTTGGCATAATCTTAGCTGAAAAAATCAAATAATTTCTCATTTTTTTCTCTTTCCTCCCACTTTTACATTTTCCAACCAAATTCCCTCACCAAATTCCCTCTCTCTATCACTCCTTATATATATATATATATATATATATATATATATATATATATATATATATATTAGAAACTCTGTAAATTAATATTCGGTAAATTAATAAACTCTCTAAAATAATAAATTTGTCCGGTCCCAACTTAGGCCAATATAAAAAATTGAAAAACTTGATAAAATATTAAGATAATATTTTTTCGGGAGATCCTTTTATAATTTTCGATTCCAAGAAAATCATAAATTAATAATTCATAGAAAATGAAAAATATATATTACACTCTATTAAAATATGATTCAATAATTGTCTAGTTTCCTTTAAAGTTCAAGTCTATTTGGAGCTCATACCTAACTTTTTTATTGCATCAAATAGCTCAAATGTTGTATTTTTGTATTGTATCATAAAGTTGTGAAGAGTATTCGACGCCATAAGTACTTCTTTTCGCGTAATAAACTTCAAAGACACCGTATCATATTCGTTGTCATCCTCTGCATTGTTCTCAATAAAGTACCCACAATATCTTCTAAACTCTAAATCTTTAAACATAATTTATTTTCACCTGAATACTATTCTTTTTTTCTTAATTAATTTTTTTCCTTATTATATATATACACACATATATATAATTAATTTTTTTATTCATTATATCTTTTATCTATTATTTCATTATTTTTTTATTAATTTAATATAAATATATATTAAATTTTAAAAATAATTTTACTTTATTATTTAATTTAAATTTCTAAAATAAATTATTAAAAAATTATTTTTATAACTTCTGTATATTTATTATTTATATAATTAACTAATTTCTTTTTTCATTATATATTTTATATATGATTAAATATTTATATATATATATATACAATTATAAATTAAATTTAATAATCATAAGTGGTTTGATGGTTAAAATGTTCACCTATCATATTTGAGACCAGAGTTTGAGTCATATTTAATGCCAAGTTATAAATAATAAAACGAAATTAATGGTACATGTGGATACTTGATGTGATGGCCACTAGTAGAAAAAGAAGTATCAGTAAGGGCGAAAACCGTTACTGAAAGCATCGAATGCCGTTACTGAAACATAATTGTAACGACAAATAAAACTGTTACCAACCGTTACTAAAAAATACGTTACAGAAACTTCACAGGTATTAGTAACGGCTTTCGAAAACCGTTATTGATAGTAAAGGAACAACAGTAACAGTTCTAGCCGACTTAAAACCGTCACAGAAACTTCACAGGTATTAGTAATGGTTTTCGAAAACTGTTACTGATAGTAAATGAACAACAGTAACGGTTCTAATACTTAAAGTCAAGTAATAATATTATTAAGTAAAAGTTTATTTTGGTGGAATATTAGTTATTTTTAAATTAAGATTTTAAATATATTTTATTTAGTGTTAGTCACGAAATTAGTAATATGAGAGGACGGTTGGGAAATGCCAAAAAGGTAACATCGATATAAAATGTTCTAAGTAAAGCCTAATAAGAGATTAATTAGAGAATGTTCAAAACGAGGTCACAATATTAGTAAATTAGAAATTTAATTTGGTAGAATATTAGTTGTTTTTAAATGATTTCACTATATTTTTATTTAACCATTAATAATATTATCTTTGAAAGAAGATATAATAGTATGCGTGAGTCCTAATTTTATGGTTCGAAGAGAGATTGTTAGTCACGAGAATCGAGATTAATAAATTAAAATTTTATTTTGTTAGAATATTAGTTGTTTTTAAATGAAAAATTAAACTATATTCTTATTTAACCATTATCAATATTATTTTTGAAAAATATGATATAATATTATCGATTTTGAAGTTGTTGTATTATGGGAATTTGAAATTTGGAACATGAAATAAAATATTATGATTATTGTATGGTATAAAGATATGATGGTCATTATTTAAAGTAGAGATAATATATTAAATTAAAAAATATCTTTGAAATTTATAAACTATAGAATTAAGATTAAAGTAAAATTTAATTTACTAAATATTACAGTAATATTTATGTTAATTTAAAATTAAATTTTACTTATAAAATGAGATCATTCGGAACATTAATTTATTTGTACTATTATTAATTTTATTATTTTATATTTAAATTTGTTTTATTCTTAACAAATTTGAACAGTTTAAGCTTTTTTATATATATATATATATATATATATATATATATATATATATTAACAATAAAAGAAAATAGTTTAAAAATAACTGTTGTGTTCTAATTTGATTTTTTCAAAAGTTTGAAGTTAGGACTTTAATAATTTTAATTATCTGAATTTGTTTTCTAATAAACATTTTTTTACATAAATATGATATATTTTTGTTAAATAATTATTAAATGTCATATATTTTATTGAATTAAAAATAAAAATTATGCAATTTAAATTTCAAGCATCATATAATAAATAAATAAAACTCATTTACACTTAATATAACTAATTTATTTAGACATAAAATTATGAAAAAAAATAAAATCTAAAATGAATATAGTATTAAAAATTGGGTCATTTATTCTTCATTCTTAATTTAGTTTAGGCTTATTTAACTTTTTAATTTATTATTTTTATTATTTTAAATATATATTATAATACAGTACATAGTATAGAAACTCTTTAAAATAATATATGGTAAATTAATAAATTTTCTAAAACAATAAATTTGTCCGATATGACTTAGGTCAATGTAAAAATTGAAAAACTTGATAAAATATTAAAATAATATTTTTCGAGAGATCCTTTTATAATTTTCGATCCCCAAAAGATCATAAATTAATAATTATAGAAAATGAAAACATATAGTACATTTTATTGAAATATGATTCAATACTTGTTTTTCTTTAAAGTTCAAGTCTATTTGGAACTCATATCTAACTTTTATTGCATCCAATAACTCAGGTGATGTAATTTTGTATTGTATCATAAAGTTGTGAAGAGTGTTCGACGCCATAAATGTTTCCTTTCACGTAATATGCTTCAAAGTAGGGATGATAATTTGAAACTGCCCCGTGAAAAACGAACCGAATTGTCCTGTTTGGGACGGTTTTTCCCCCAAACCGAACGAGGATGGAGCGGGGATGATATTTGTATCCCCCGCTCCGAACCCGCCCCGATCTCACCCCGTTTCTACCCCGAACACTATAAATATAATTAAATATATTAAATCACCATTATATTTATTTATTCACTATATTTTATAAAAGTTTTAAGTTAATTTCTTTATAAAAATATAAACTTTCAATATATTTCAATATATATTATATTAAAAAAATTCGTTTATATAATTTTATTTTACAATTTTATTATTTTTTAAAATAATATTTTATTAACGGTGCTCCGCGGGGATTCCCCGAAATTGAATAAAACCGAACGGGGCGGGGATGGTATTAAAAAAATCTCTGAAACAAAAATGGTGCGGGGATGGTAAATGCATTCCCCGCCCTAAACCGCCTCATTGCCATCCCTACTTCAAAGACACCGTATCATATTCGTCGCCATCCTCTGCATGGTTCTTACCGACACTATCTTCTAAACTCTAAATTTCTGAACATGATTCATTTTCACCAGTTCATTATATTTTCGATATCCATCTTTTTATATATATATATATATATAAATAAATAAATAAATAAATAAATAATGATGCTTAAAATTTTGAGCTCAATAGAATCATCCACATATTATCCAAGTCAACAAGTATTTTAATTCTCATTTCTTACTCTCTTTCTTAATTAAATTTTTTTTTAATTAATTTCTTTTATTCATTATATCTTTTATCTATTATTTCATTATTTTAATTTTTTAATTAATTTAATATAATTATATATTAAATTTTAAAAATAATTTTACTTTATTCTTTAATTCAAATTTCCAAAAAATTATTAAAAAAATATTTATATACTTTCAATATATTTATTATTTATATAATTAATTAATTTTCTTTTTTCATTATATATTTTATATATGTTTAATTAACAATGATTAAAAATTTATATATATATATATATATATATATACAATTTTAAATTAAATTTAATAATCACAAATAGTAGGATGGTTATAATGTTCACCTTTCATATTTAAAATGCGTGTAAATTTGTGGTAGATAGAAATGTCAAGCATATGTGAGTCCCTATGTAAATGCGTATGTGAATTTATTGTTTTGATAATATTGTTAAAAGTATCTATACAAATTACTCAAATAATATGAGAGATCAATTAAAGAATACTTCAAATAATGAAGTAATAATATTAGTAAGTCAAAGTTTATTTTGGTGAAATATTAGTTGTTTTTAAATTAAAATTTTAAATATATTTTATTTAGTGTTAGTCACGCAATTAGTAATATGAAAGGACGGTTAGGAAATGTCAAAAGGATAATATCGATATAAAATGTTCTAAGTAAAGCCTAAAGATATATCAATTAGAGAATTTTCAAAACAAGGTTACAATATTAGTAAATTAGAAATTTAATTTGGTAGAATATTAATTGTTTTTAAATTATTCAACTATATTTTTATTCTTAAAGAATTTGAATAGTACAAACGGTAAAAAATGAGAAGGGGGATAATCAGTCTTTAGTCTTTGCTTTACCTTTCTGTCCTAACTTTCTATCTTAACCTGAGACTAAGTTTAATCTTCATTCTCATTTTAATTTAGACATATTTAACTTTTATTATTTCTTTATTTTATTTTTATTATTTTTTAAATATATATTATAATACAATATAGATAAATCAAATTATAAAAGTTCAAATGCAAAGTTACATTTTTTTTTATAAATATATAACAATAAATGTTCTAATTATTTTAAATATATATATATAAATATAAACGTGGACAAAATAATAAAAAAATTGTTTTTATTTAAAAGAGAAAAAATAATAATTAATATATATAATCGTTTTTAACAAAATATTAGTATTGTTCTATAATCTCTAAAGAAGTTGAAAAGATTAGACCTCTCTAATTGCCTTTTTTTAGTATTAAAGATGGCTTGTCTTTTTTTAAAAATAATATTAATAATTCAGACATTTTTTTCTTATATTTTGTTTTTGAATAAAAGGATAAAATTGAAAAATGTGTTTGGGTTCACAATTTGTGGTCTTTCGTCAACATATTTTAGTATATCATTGGTGCTAAATTACGATACAATATTCATTGTGGGGTGGTTCTTCAATTAGTTTTTGGGATGACATTTTGTGTAGTGTCGAAAATCTAGCTACGACGTATCATGAGCTTGCTTCCATTGATATATGTAGAAATGACACAGTTAAAGAAAAGTTTGATTCGGTCTAGTAGTTTTGCTAGTCGAATTATATATAGAAGTCGAATTATATATAGAAGGAGATTAAATATTATGGAGACTTCGTCCCATAATAAAGTTTTACTTTGGGTAGGACGCAAGCAAGTGTCACCGTCTAAACAAGACGTTATGCGTTGACAAAATATTGATAGTTTCCATGTGAGGCATTGCTATAAAGTGTTCGCTAGGATGATTCCATATAATTTTTGTTGAGAAAAACTTTGGGAGTCAAAAATTTCATCAAATATCTCATTTTTTGGATTAGTGTTATTCACGGTGTAGTTCTTACGGATGATATGTATGAAAAAGTTGTGTTATAGCTAGTCGTATATATGTAACACGAAAAAAATTGAATCAGTAACTCACTTACTTTTGCATTGTCGATGGATGACTAATATTTGGAGTATTTTGTGAAGTATTATTGAGATTAATTGGGTGATGTCCGAATCTTTGGATAATTACTGAGAAATTTGGATTGATGCAGTTGATATATCGGTCATACATATTTGAGTTACCATCCTAATTATTTTTTGGTGAACTATCTGGTTGTAGAGAAATTGTCGAACTTTTAATGATTGTAGTCGTCCAATGCGTATCATTTATAATACTATTATTATTACGTTTCTGATATTCGTTTAGGAAACCAGAAAAGTTTGTCAATGAGTTAATAATTCTTTTCGAGGATTTACGAGTTCGATAACTTATTAAGTTATATATTTTTTTTCGTTGTGTGTTTAAATAATTTTTTATTTTTATTTTTAATATATATGAACTTTTTAAGAATAATAATAATATTTGGTATATGAGTTCTTTATGTTTGGATTGATGCAGTTGATATATCGGTCATACATATTTGAGTTACCATCCTAATTATTTTTTGGTGAACTATCTGATTGTAGAGAAATTGTCAAACTTTTAATGATTGTAGTCGTCCAATGCGTATCATTTATAATACTATTATTATTACGTTTTCTGATATTCGTTTAGGAAACCAGAAAAGTTTGTCAATGAGTTAATAATTCTTTTCGAGGATTTACGAGTTCGATAATTTATTAAGTATTTTTTTCTTTTTATATATTTTTTTGTCGTTGTGTGTTTAAATAATTTTTTATTTTTATTTTTAATATATATGAACTTTTTAAGAATAATAATAACATTTGGTATATGAGCTCTTTATGTTTGGATTGTTTTAATTTGTGTGTTTCATGGTTAATATAATAATAATAATAATAATAATAATAATAAAAATAATAATAATTATTGAATTGATGGTAGGATTGTGAACTTAAAAAAAATGTTTGTTTAGTAAGACAAAACCAAGGTAATAAAGGAATGTGAAAAATATAAAAAAGATAAAAAATAAAATATATAAATTTAATTCTTTATTATTTAATTTATTTAAAATAAACTAAATATATGTTTTAAAGAACATTTATGTAAATAAATATAGTAATTGTTAGGATCTAGGTCGCCGCTGGTGGACCGGGGGTTGGACCGGTTAGCGGTTCTCACTCGTAGGGTGGTGGTTAATCCGGTTAGAGATTAACACCGGGGTTTCAATACTACACAACCTGTCACAAACCCTTGAACTAGGTTCAAGCGCGGAAGAGGTTTGCTTTCAAGTTGAAGCGGTACACGTGTATGATAGGCGGAGTCGGTTTCGGATGATGGAGATTTGAAGACTGGTGGGTCGGTTTTGGTTATCTGGATATTCGGTATGGTCAGTATGGAGTTGGTTTGTAGCGGTATGGTTTAGGTTAGTTGGTTATGTAATAAGGCCAACAGAAAGTAAATAACACAACAGAGTTTTATGGATGTTCGGAGATAAAACTCCTACGTCACCCCTTCCTCTCGAAACCGCGAGAAGGATATTCACTAAGGAATACAAATACAATTCGATCGAGACTTATTTCCTGCTCGATAACACTCTTACAATTCACAACGAAATTGTAACACACACTTAGAATTTAGCACTTAGGCTTTCTTAGAATACCACACTGTTATCACTTGTAGTAAATGCACTTAGCTTTTATTATCTCAATGTTTGTCTCACTTAGTAACTGCCTTGATGTCCCGCATTTACTCTTCTGCAACTGCCTCCTTTTATAAGTGAAATATGCCAACGGTCATATTTCGAAGCCTTGAATCTGATTGGCTGATCAGAGATGCAGTGATTCAGTGTTTCAGATCTGCGGTCTTCTCCTCAGACCTGACGGTCAATCTCAGACCTGGCATCCTGTTTCAGACCTGCCGGTCTGTAAGGCAAACCTGCTGGGTTTGTCTTTTACTTGATATAGGCACTGTCTGCTTGGACAGTTGTCTGTACTTTGAAGATTTCCTTTCTGGCTTATCCCGAAGTAGAAGGATCCGGTAGTACTGTTTTCTGCAGCCTACAGTCTTTCCTCAGACTTGCATGGATATGGAAGTATTCAGTCTGTTCCTTTGGTATCATTCTCAACAGATACCCAAAGTGTCTTCTTGTGCAGGTCGGCCTCTTGACTTGGCCTAGGTTGGCCGCTTGACTTGGCCGAATATCTTTTGATAGTGAAGTGACCGGGCTTATTCCGGTTATGTTTGTCTTGAGGATTGATCGGCTATTTGATGGATCTGGCTTTTAGGCTTTGGCCGATCCTTCCTCTGTGCGGTCACGTACCGAATACTCTTGATCGGTTTGGTAGCTTGACCGGTTCGGTTTCTTCAGTTGGTTTTCTTTTGTTCATCCGGTCCGGTTCCTTGTTCCTGCGTAGGAAGTTTGTTTAAGTTAGGTTTATTTGAACCGGTATGAATTTATCTAACAATTTCTCCCTTTTTGATTATTTTATTTAAAATTATCAAAATCATGTAAGTTTGCAACCGTAGGCCGGTTGTTTTTGTTTGTCCGGTTTTTTGAAAAAGACTTAGAGAATTTTTCGAAAAATTTTGGGAGAGAATTTTGAGAAAGGTTTTGGAAGAGTCTTTATCTTTTATCTAACAATTTCTCCCTTTTTGATTATTTTATTTAAAATTATCAAAATCATGTAGAAATGCAAAATAAGGCCGGTATTCAAAAATAACTTTATATATTCATAGATAACCGGAAAGTACGAAGCAAAAATACTAAGGTAAGTAAGAAAAAGAAGGATAGTCCCTATTCTGAGTCTGTGAATTCGTAGGCACTCTTCTTTCTCTTTGGTTGCGGTGGCGGTTGCGGTTGCGGTTGCGTGGAGTGTCGTGGTCTTTTAGATCGGTACCGCAGCTGTTCTTCGAGCACATCCTCGACTTGGTCGTCTTGCTGCGAAGTACCCGTCTCGACCGGGTCAGAAATTATATTGAGCGTCTCCACAATCCGAACTTTCTTACTAGCCGGCTTCTTTCTCTTCTTCGGTTCTGAGGCAGAGGCGGCCGGTGCTGAAGCGGAGGCGGCCACCTTCTTTTTCTTCTTGTTCGCTTCGGAGAACTCTTCCAGCCCACGTTTTTGTCTCTCCAGTCGTTCGGCATCATCCGCAGCTTGTCTTGCTATTTGCTCAGCAAACCCTGGATACATGATCTCAGCCCTTCTTACTCTCTCGGCCTCTATTTCTTCTTCGGTCAGCTGAGTCGCTCGCGGCGCCTCTTTGTCTCTGCTAACCTCGGCGTCCAGCCTTTCCTGGACTCTCTTAGCAACCAGAGCATCGGCCTCTATAGCCGCGGCATCCGCGGCTTCCTTAGCTTTCAGGATTTCGGCCATTTGTGCAGTAAGTGCCTTTACTTCGGCCACGAGATCTTCGTTCTTCTTTTCCAGTGCCGAGACTCGTTCAATTGCTGGGTCGACCCGTTCGAAATCCTTCTTTAAGTCCGACGTGAGACCCTGCAGAGCTACAATATGCTGAGCACATTTTTCTCGCTCACCGGCCTCTTCCCATAGTCCGGTGCTGAGTTGCTCCAGGCGTGTTTGAGTGTGATCCACAACCAGCTTCGTCGCATTGGCGAACTTCATAGCCGTATCGAAAATGTTTTCGCATCTATCCTTGAGCGGTTGAAGCTTGGAGACGTTGTGGTCAAGTATGCGGTCATCAATCTTCTCTGATATTGAAGTGTCAAACTGCCGGAGTCGGTCCTCAATCCGCTTCGAAACAACTACTTCAAATTTTTGAAATAGGTCATCAATCCATTCCTGAGGGGGCGCTGGAGCGGTGACTACCGGAGGTGGTGTAGGATGGGACTGCTTGGTAGGATCTGGATCGGCTCTTTCGTCAAGATTTATCGGTGCCTCCTCTTCATTTGGAGGTTCTAATTGAGCCGAATCCTCTAAGTTTATTACCTCAATTTCTGAGTTTGGAGCTTCAACTCCCAATGTCGGTATCTCAGCTTCCAGGTCTTGAACCGCATCGTCTGGGTTTGGAACCGCATCCTCCAAAGTTTGGACCTCAACAGACTTCGAAGTCGGTACCTCATCATTTTCTAGCAGTGGTGTCTCAATGTCCCTTGGTGTCACAGTGTCCTCTGTTGTCCAGTCTATTTGAAAATCTTCGATGACCGGAGAGGTATACACCGGAACTTGTTTCTGATTGCATATAGCTTCTAACCGCTCTATCTCTTGGCGTATTTCCAACTTGCCCTTTTCAAGCTTTTCTAATACTAGCGGTGCTACTGTAGACACCGATCCCCCTTTGACATATTCTTCCTTAATCTTTCTGATACGCCTTCTTATCTGACGAAGATGACTTCTCGGTATTAGTAGGCAAGTTCGGCACTGTATTTCCTGAATGGTATTGGATTTGGTGAGACGTAGGATATTGTCCTCCACTTCCTCCAATCTGCCGATGCAGTGTTCTTGCGAGTGGTCCGATAGGATGTCTTTATACTTTGTATTGAACCGGTACTCATGCCACTCCATATATAGATCAATGACATCCTCGTCTCTTCTGATAATGCCCTGAAAGATATTCTGGGCTAATCTTTCGGCCTCGGCCTCATCGGCTTCCTCCCTGCTGAGGTTTCCATCATCGGCTCTTTCATCATTGTCTCCTTCATCATTGTCTCCTTCATCAACCCCGTCCTCACCCTCGGTGGTCTCAGGATTGAAGCTTTGTTCGGCATCGGTCGGACTCCGAGCCGAAGGATCATCGTCATGTTCCGTTCTGTTTTCGGTTCCCTCTGAATCGGCTTCCTCATCGTCCCATTCTTCATCCTCTGTTTGTTGAGGTGGATCTTCGAAAATTACTTTTTCTTTTCTCTTTCCTCCGGTGCTTGCTTTTGCCGGGGTATTTTTCTTTGCGGCTTTCTTCTTTCGGCCACCTGTGGAACTGGAGGCCGATTGCTTTCTTGGAAGAAAGTGCCTTGATCGAATGATGCTGCGTTTTAGTATTCCAACACCGGGACCGACTTTTATCTTTAGATGTAAGAAGATCTTGCCGAGTTGAACTGCATACCCCCAAGACCTATCTGAGTCCGGTCTCACCATTTCCATAAGATTGCTGAAAACCGATCTTGCCCAGTTGATCTCTGTGCCTTCCATTAGACGAAAAATCATTCTGATTTTGTCTTTGGTCAGATTGCTGAAATTTCCTCCCCTTGCCAGTATCGCCCTAGCAAAGACGTCACACGCCGGGATGAGCTTCGGTTTCAGCAGTTGTTTCTTTCCGGATGTGGGAACCGGCTTGTTTGTTGCAGATACACGGTGGCAAGCCATCTTAAAAACGTCATCGTCCATCTCCGCTGTTGCGTCCATACCGGTAGTTGGGAGATGCAGACTTTCGGCCACTACGGCTTCGGTGATTTCTATTTGGGAGCCGCAAACCGTTGCGAGGATCCTGTCGTAGGAAATGGTTGCGGTTTTGAAGAACTCTTCAACCGCCGTCTTGTAGATTACGTGAGGTCCCTCCAGAAAATATCCCAGACCGGTTTTAATGAGTCGGTCAATTACGTCTTTTGCCTCGGTTGTTCCATGTTGCCGAATCTCATCAAAGTCCACTTGAGAGTATAGTTTGAACAATACCGCATCACGACCCATGTTTGAATAGTTTGAGAAGGAGAGAAATCGGTTTCGAAGGATTTAGTAGCTTAGAGAGAGAAAGTGAATTTCTGTGAAAATGACAAATGTGATGAAGGCTTTCCTTTTATAGGCACGGTTTGGAAGCCAAACCGTCCCATCATGAATGGGCGGGAGTTTTCCCTCCAAAATGAAAGGACATGGTTTCGTGCGAAACGGTGTGCGGTGTCTTTGAGCGGGAGTTTTTCCCTCCAAAACTTTGCCTATGTCATCGGTGACGTATTTTTCTACGAGACCGAATGGTAAATCGGTTTCTAATAATGTTTCAGATATTTTGATTGATCGGTGTTTAACATTTTTAAGCAGATTTTATGAAACCGGATACGAATGATATATTAAGCCGGTTTTGTTAGATAGATACAAAGAGTAAAGAGAAGCGATCAAAACCGAAACGATATTTTATTAGAATGGAAACCGATAGGACGAAAGAAAGACATTTAAACGAAGGTGTTTAAGCAGTAAACACCATTTTGGAATACTTTTCCACCACGGCGTCTCTATCGAGAATATTTGAGGGGGATGCCGGTGTGCCCGGTCCGAAATCTGGCCGGTGCTTGAGAATCAGCCTGCTGATGTGGGGTGCGAAGCCGAGTCCCTTCTTGGTCCGCACCATTTTCCTCAAAGTTTGAAAGAGGACCACTGCCCAATTAATGGGCGTGTGGTTGTAGATGTGGGTCATCATATTGTAGGTATTCTTTGAAAACCGCTGATTTACAGATTGGCACAGAATGGACCGAGTGACAATCTCAAGAAGTAACTGAGTACTACGACCGAGGCGGGTTTTTAACCCATAGGTTTCCACCGTATCGAAGGTTCCAAGACAGCGGAACACATAGTAGTATTCATCAGTTCCCTCCATGGCCGGAAAGTCAGAGAACCCTTCTTTAGGCAGATTAAAGAGGGAGGCAAATTCGGCTTCATCAAGCCGGAAGGTATGATTCCTTACCGTGGTTACAATGCGATCTCCCCAGTTAACGGCATTTCTGAAAAATTCCTTGACATCCTCAGTCAGTATGGGACCGGATTCGTCAAGGAAGGCTTGAAGACCGGTAACAATGAGACTCTCAAACATGTGTTTCTTTGAGTGGTCATAGTCCCATTCGGCTAAGCATGAGCCGAAGTCAACACTTAGAAAATTTCCCAAAGTTCGGCTTGGCATGATTATGATGTAGAGAGAGAGAGAGAGAGATTCAAGAGAGGTGCAAGTGATTGTGGATGTGAGAAAGTGAAGGGAGGATGGCTCCTTATATAGAATTGTTTTTGGAGGGAAAATCAGAGCATTGATGGTTGGTTTTGTCTTATTAAGGGAAAGAATCTTTTTCTTTCCAAAGTGCATTGGGAAGAGGCGGTTTGCAAATCTCGAGGTAAATGTTAGTTGGAAAGTGACCAGATTAGTTGGGAATTAAATGTGCTGGTGGTTTGGGAGTTATCTCATTAAATTGGATTATCTCATTAAATGCATTTAACACATAATGATACATATTAGATGGAGACCGAAGACGGTAGAGACAACACCGAAAATGACATACATAAATGATGAAGTTAGGGAAAGCACAAATAAGACCGAAGTGGACATGGATGAGGCCGATATGGTTAATGATGCATCCGGTACATGCAGCAAAACGACCGGATGCCAGACGAGGTGACTTAACGAGGAGGGTTGAAGTTCCTCCTCCTCCATTCTCTTTCAAACCGACTATAGAAAGAGTCGGTCATTTCCCTAGTTAGCACTTGAGCCTGGTTCAGGCTTTCGCCAGGGCAAGTTGGAACGCCGAGTTCCACCAGAAGGGTGCTCATTTGGGGAATGAGACCGACTGACTGAACGTTAATCATCCAAACTAAAGTGTCGAACAGCACCCGGGACCAGTTTACCGGTGTGCCAGTAATGATGGCGGCCATCATATTGAAACTTGCCACGCAGTAGGTGTTAGTGACATCTCTTCCAAAGATGCCCCTTCCTAACACATCATTGAGGAGCTGGTACTCAGCCCTCAAGAGAGATTTAGAACCATGATCATTGACAGGTTCATCCGACCGGGCAAAGGCTAGGGATACCTCAGCCTTAATGTCTGCAGGAGGATTGAGATCTGTGATCCCTTGCTTGGGCAGACTGAAACACCGACCAAAGTCCTGTTCGGTGAAGTCGAAAATTACCCCCCCAACTTTGGATTGGATGTGGGTTTCGAAATGGGGTGTTCCTCGGAATACTCTGGCATTGTAGTAGAATTCCATAACGGATGCAGGGTAGATGATTTGCTTATCATCCAGAAAATACTGGAGACCAGTATCTTCTAACTTCTTAATCATCCGATACACTTCATAGTGTTCGGTACCGGTACAGGATTCAAAATCTACTTGGAGGATGTTTGGGAATTGAGACATGGTTAGTTTGCCTTAGTGAGAGAGTATTCTTGTGACTTGTGAGTTTTGTGGTGAGTGTTGCCCTCTCTTAAATACTAGTTTAGGGGCTAACCTATTGTCCAGGCATTAAATGGAATGACATGTATTAACTGCAGGATAAAAGGTTTTTCACCAAAATGGGTATGTTTGCAGTCTAGGTGTCGGTCATAGGCCTGAACCATGAAAGATATCAAAAGATCTTCACGTCTTTTTAGGCGCGACCAGTTTTCTTTGAAAAGGCAACATTTCAGAACAGACATCTACAAACATTGGTAGTTGTTCCACATCTGTGAAATTCAAATAATCTGGGATGACCTGCTTCAGAACCGGTCAGTCATCAGTTGTTCATCCCGATGCGGTTAGCTGGTGTTTCCACCAAGTAGCCGGTCGGTTTACTCTGTCTGATGAGCTGGGCGGTTCTTCCATAGGCATCTTGAGAATTCAAAGATCAGCAGCTTAAGAAGAACTACCTGTTTTATCTGTCGAAGCCGATTTTCCTTTTAAGTATCCTTAGGAAGGATCTGACTGATGTCGGTTAAACCGAGAGTAAGTCTAAATTGAGAGAACTTAGCTTCCTGTAGAGGCTTTGTGAAGATATCGGCTACTTGTTGATCGGTGGGTACGTATTCCAGCCGGATATGCTTCAGCGTGACATGCTCTCGAATGAAATGATGCCTTATGTCGATGTGCTTGGTTCTGGAATGGAGAACCGGGTTGTATGTAATCGCAATGGCACTTGTGTTGTCACAGAAAATTGGGGACTCTTCGGCTGTGATGCCGAAATCTTTCAGTTGCTGTTGGATCCAGAGAAGTTGAGAACAGCAACTTCCGGCCGCCAAGTATTCAGCTTCTGCGGTTGATGTAGCCACGGATGTCTGCTTCTTGCTATGCCATGATACTAGTCGGTCACCAAGGAACTGACATGTTCCGCTGGTGCTCTTTCTGTCAATCTTGCAGCCTGCATAGTCTGCGTCTGAGTAGCTCGTTAGATTGAATGATGAGTCCTTTGGGTACCACAGACCGACATCAGGTGTGCCCTTTAGATACTTCAGTATCCTCTTTGCGGCTGTGTAATGGGATTGCTTTGGATTTGCTTGAAATCTCCCACATACACCAACTGCAAACAGGATGTCCGGTCTGCTTGCTGTCAGATATAGCAGGGAACCGATCATGCCCCGGTATGCGATCTGATCTACTGATTGCCCTTCATCATCTCTGTCCAATTTAATGGATGAACTCATTGGAGTGGCCGCCGAGGAGCAGGTGTCCATACCGAATTTCTTTAGAAGCTCCTTGGTATATTTCGGTTGACTGATGAATGTTCCTTCCTTGAGTTGCTTAACCTGAAGACCTAGGAAGAAACTTAATTCTCCCATCATACTCATTTCAAATTTGTCAGTCATCATTTTTGAAAATTTATCACAGAGCTTTGGATCGGTGGAGCCAAAGATAATATCATCTACATAGATTTGAACAAGTAGGATATGTTCCTTCTTTTCAAATTTGAACAAGGTCTTATCTACTGAACCGATGGTGAAGTCATGCTCTAATAGGAATGCGGTTAGTGTGTCATACCAGGCTCTTGGTGCTTGCTTTAGACCGTATAAAGCTTTGTTTAGCCGGTATACATGGTTTGGAAGTGCAGCATTTTTGAAGCCGGGTGCCTGTTCAACGTACACTTCTTCACGTATATCACCGTTCAAAAATGCACTTTTAACATCCATTTAAAAAACTTTAAAATTTTTGAAAGCAGCAAATGCAAGAAAAATCCTAATGGCTTCAATCCTGGCTACAGGAGCAAATGACTCTTCAAAGTCAATGCCTTCTTCCTGTTTGTAGCCTTGAGCCACTAATCTGGCTTTGTTCCTCGTGACCAAACCGTCCTCATTGAGTTTGTTTCTGAATACCCATCTTGTTCCTATGACCGATTTATCTTTCGGTCTGGGAACTAAGTACCAGACTTTACTACTCTCGAACTGGTTTAGTTCTTCTTGTATTCCCAAGATCCAGTCCGGATCTGACAATGCTTCATCTATTCTTTTCGGTTCAATCTGGGATATAAAAGCAGAGTTAAAATATCCTTCCAGAAGTTGACTCCTAGTTCGAACAGGTTCTGAAGGGTCACCTATAATTTGCTCAGGAGGATGTTTACTGTTTCTTCTGAGATTCAGTTCAGAGGTGTCTACCAAGTTACCGTTTATTTGATCAAGGCTAGACATGTCGGTAGGCTGACCAAGATTGTCAGACCGACCGGCTTCCTCGGGTTGGACCGAAGTGTCAGCTTCCTGCTGTGAAACAGCTTGATCCGGCTGGGTATCAATATTACCCATTAGGTCATGGACAAATCCCCTGAAGACCGGGGTCTCATCTTCGCTATCAGAATGAATATCGTTATTTTCCAGTCTGTTATGTAGATCAAAGCATGAAGCGGTGTTGCTTTCAACCGATTCATCGAAAACAACGTGAATTTTTCCTCCATGGTTGCAGTTCTATTGTTATATACTCTATATGCTTTACTTACCGACGAGTATCCTAGCATAATGCCGGTGTCGGTCTTTGCATCAAAAGCAGTGAATTGAGTTTTACCATTATTATGAATATAACATTTACAGCCGAAAATCCTGAGGTATTTAAGTTTGGGAACTCTGTTAAAATAAACCTCATATGGTGTTTTGTTGTGAAATCTGTTTATCAAAGACCGATTTTGTGTATGGCATGCAGTGTTGATAGCTTCAGCCCAATATTTCTGAGCAATGCCGGAGTCGGCTATCATGGACCGTGCGGCTTCCTTGAGAGTCCGGTTTCTTCTCTCGGCCAGGCCATTTTGTTGAGGAGTCCTAGCACTAGACAACTCGTGTCTAATGCCGGATTCATCAAGATATGCAGTTAATGTGCTATTAGTAAATTCGGTACCTCTATCGCTTCGAATGCAATTTATACGAGTTGATTTTTCATTTTGCAAACGCTTAAGGAGGTTGATTAGGTTTGATACCGTTTCACGTTTAGATGGTAAAAATATGACCCATGTATATCTAGAGTAATCATCAATAACTACCATGGTATAAAGCATACCTCCTAGGCTTATGACCTGAATTGGTCCAAATAAATCCATGTGAAGAAGATCTAGACATCGGCTAGATTGTAGATTTCCTTTGCTCTTAAACGATGACCTAGTTTGTTTACCCATCTGGCATGCTGAACAAACCTTATCCTGGTTAAATACTATATCTGGAATGCCTTCAACTAATTTCTTACCACGAATGTAGTTTAAAGTTTTCATGTTTAGGTGGTTTAGTCTTTTGTGCCATAGCCAGGTTTGATCAGTTTTAGCTATCATGCATATAGGGTGTTCTACTCTAGTTTTCCAGTCTACCTTGTAGATGTTACCTATCCTATTTCCGGTTAGTAGTACTATTCCTTGAGAGTTCTTAACTAAGCATGCATGTTTAAGGAATTCTACTGTGTATCCGGCATCACACATCTGACTAATGCTAAGTAGATTAAAACGTAGGTTTTCAACTAGAAGTACATTATCAATAGTTAGGTTACCATGGACAATCTTACCCTTGCCCACGGTTTTACCTTTAGAGTTGTCACCGAAGGTAATTGGAGCACCGGTTACTGATCTGATGTCGATTATCAAATTGCTATTTCCGGTCATGTGCCTGGAGCAACCGCTGTCCAAGAACCATTCGGAGTTTCCTAGCCGTTTCTTTGGATCCTGCAAAAAGTACATATTTACAACTATTTGGTACCCACATTTACTTGGGTCCACATGCGATTAGTCCCTTAGGTACCCAAACCTTGATAAATCGAACGGTCTTCTTTGCTAAAGTTTCAACTGTTCTCCTCACACTTGGTCTGGTGTATTTCGGTTTCCCTACAGATGACCTAAATGATGATGGTCTTTGGTTTGATGATCTATAGATTGATCTACGTGGTTCAGGGAAGTCTTTCTTATATTTGAGGATTTCTGCTTTCCTTTTCTCAAGGTCAAGCCATGAATCGGTTGGGCCAACATAGTCATACTTTGTCTTTTCTTCCCTATAATACGCGGTCTCCTCTTCTTCAGCTGTACAGGTGCTCTTAAGGAATTTTATAAAGGGAAGGTTTCCTTTTGTGAGCTTTGCTTTCCATATGGATTTTCGGTTTTTAGATCTGTTCTCTGTGTATCCTAGGCCGTTCTTACAACGTGGATGCCTGTATTCTTTATTCAGGTTCTTTACTATATCGCTAGATCTCCTATAGGCGGCCATCGTATACTGAAATCTGGCATTCTCTTTCTCGGTTAGTTCTCTAGTTGACTCACTAGGTTGTTCGATCTTAAGGTCTAATTCGGTTTCTAGGGTATGAGTATCATCAGGTTGTATGGCTTCCGGTTTGGTTATGATAAGTACCTCTGGTTCTACTGGGATAGGTACTATGGGATCGGTTTTGATGTTGAGGTGCTTAGGTAACATGGTTAATAGGTTCTTATATTCTTCTACCATGTCATTCAATGCTTCATATAACTCATCTTTAGTAAATTCATCACAAGGAGAGTCAAATACCTGTTCCTCATTTGCCATGAGACATGTGAGGTCATCGTCACTGTCACTGTGAGCCCATAGACTTCCTCCATCATCGGCTATCAGTGCTTTCGGTACTTCACTTCCTTCACCGGTTTGTTGGTAGTTGGTCCGGTTATTTTGATAGTCTGGTTTCTGTGTATCTCTCCTTGGTTTCCTGCATTCCCACTTAAAATGTCCCATACAGTTACAGTTATAGCATCTTATATTGGATTTGTCACCATAGTAGTTGTTTGTCGGTTGGCTCCTTTTCATGAACCTCCCAAACTTCTGTGCAAGCATTGCCATGGCGTCCTCAGTAAACTGTTCGGCGGTTCTGATCGGTGCAGGTGCAGGAATCGGTACCGGTGCAGATGTAGATATAGGAGCAGGAACAGGTGCAGCCGGTTCCGTAGATGTGAACAGTGCTCTGGTTGACGTTGAGGCCGATACTTCCTCTTCAGTTCTGGAATTCATCTCGAACTCATATGCCTTAAGATCTTCGAATACATCGTATAATTTCATCTTACGTAGGCTCTTTGATTCTCTCATGACCATCGTCTTTATATCCCAAGCACTCGGAAGAGATCTCAAGACCTTCATAATGACCTCTTTGTTGTCGTACTTCTTGCCCAGATTTGCTAACTCATCTAATACACCAGTGAACCGGTCACTGTATTCCTTCATAGTTTCCCCTGGTTTCATTTTGATGCTTTCAAACCTCTGTGTGGCCACCATTATTTTGTTCTCCTTTGTTCTTTCATTTCCCTCAAAGATCTGGATGACCGTGTTCCAAGTCTCCTTCGCGGTTTTGCAATCTCTGATCTTGCAGTATGTATTTCTGTCCACGCTGTTGGAGATCCGGTTTCTTGCATGGTTGTCCAGATTGTTCCTTCTCCTATCATCAGCTGTCCATTCTTTTCTGTCTTTATCAATGACTATCGGTCCTTCGGTTAGAACGGATTCCATTTCATCATCCAAGGTGACTAGATGTAGGTGCATGCGTGCCTTCCAGTTGGCAAAGTCATCACCTTCTAGCATTGGAGGCCTATCTTGATACATGTTTGCTTGAGTATTGAAACTAACTGCTCTGATACCAATTGTTAGGATCTAGGTCGCCGCTGGTGGACCGGGGGTTGGACCGGTTAGCGGTTCTCACTCGTAGGGTGGTGGTTAATCCGGTTAGAGATTAACACCGGGGTTTCAATACTACACAACCTGTCACAAACCCTTGAACTAGGTTCAAGCGCGGAAGAGGTTTGCTTTCAAGTTGAAGCGGTACACGTGTATGATAGGCGGAGTCGGTTTCGGATGATGGAGATTTGAAGACTGGTGGGTCGGTTTCGGTTATCTGGATATTCGGTATGGTCAGTATGGAGTTGGTTTGTAGCGGTATGGTTTAGGTTAGTTGGTTATGTAATAAGGCCAACAGAAAGTAAATAACACAACAGAGTTTTATGGATGTTCGGAGATAAAACTCCTACGTCACCCCTTCCTCTCGAAACCGCGAGAAGGATATTCACTAAGGAATACAAATACAATTCGATCGAGACTTATTTCCTGCTCGATAACACTCTTACAATTCACACCGAAATTGTAACACACACTTAGAATTTAGCACTTAGGCTTTCTTAGAATACCACACTGTTATCACTTGTAGTAAATGCACTTAGCTTTTGTTATCTCAATGTTTGTCTCACTTAGTAACTGCCTTGATGTCCCGCATTTACTCTTCTGCAACTGCCTCCTTTTATAAGTGAAATATGCCAACGGTCATATTTCGAAGCCTTGAATCTGATTGGCTGATCAGAGATGCAGTGATTCAGTGTTTCAGATCTGCGGTCTTCTCCTCAGACCTGACGGTCAATCTCAGACCTGGCATCCTGTTTCAGACCTGCCGGTCTGTAAGGCAAACCTGCTGGGTTTGTCTTTTACTTGATATAGGCACTGTCTGCTTGGACAGTTGTCTGTACTTTGAAGATTTCCTTTCTGGCTTATCCCGAAGTAGAAGGATCCGGTAGTACTGTTTTCTGCAGCCTACAGTCTTTCCTCAGACTTGCATGGATATGGAAGTATTCAGTCTGTTCCTTTGGTATCATTCTCAACAGATACCCAAAGTGTCTTCTTGTGCAGGTCGGCCTCTTGACTTGGCCTAGGTTGGCCGCTTGACTTGGCCGAATATCTTTTGATAGTGAAGTGACCGGGCTTATTCCGGTTATGTTTGTCTTGAGGATTGATCGGCTATTTGATGGATCTGGCTTTTAGGCTTTGGCCGATCCTTCCTCTGTGCGGTCACGTACCGAATACTCTTGATCGGTTTGGTAGCTTGACCGGTTCGGTTTCTTCAGTTGGTTTTCTTTTGTTCATCCGGTCCGGTTCCTTGTTCCTGCGTAGGAAGTTTGTTTAAGTTATGTTTATTTGAACCGGTATGAATTTATCTAACAGTAATAAATAATAAATATAATCTTTTTATATTTTAAAATTATAATATATTTTAAAACAACATTAATATAAATATTTGAATATTCAAAATATATATATATATATATATGAGTAATGATAGTGAACGCCAACGCAAAAATAGAATATTCCCTTTAAACACCGAATATTTTCTCTTCTCTTATTAATTAATTTATCTCTATCTCTACGAATTAATTAATTTATCTCTCTTTCTCTCTCACTAATCAATTAATTTATCTCTCTTATCTCTCGTTAATTAATTTATTTAAACCTTGAAATCTAAACCCTAAACTCTAAATTCTAAATACTAAACCCTAATTAATATATTTACGGTTAGTTTAGTTGAATTATACATTTATCAAAGAAATGAGTGAAAAAATTAATTTATTAATAATTAGTTACCTATGGTGGAGAGAAAATAATTAATAGTGAGAATAAAAATATTAGATAAACATTTATAAGTAATAAAATTAAAAAATATTAATAAGTCAATAGAAAAAAATAATAAGAAAAAGAAAAAAGAGAGCATAAAGAATAAATAATATATTATAAATAAAGGAATTGAAAATTCATAAAAATATAAAAAAAATAAAAGAGATAAATTCATAATACAACTAAACATGATATTAATTAAGGTTTATGATTTAGAATTTAGGGTTTAGAGTTTAGAATTTAGGGTTTAGGGTTTAGGGTTTAGAATTTAGAAATTAGTGTTTAGGTTTATCGAAAAAAAAATTAATTAATAAATACAACCTATTATGTTTTATTTAAACATATTATTAAAATATTTAATGTGAGAGTTTGTGGTAAAGTGTTGAGTTATAAATATAAAAGAAATGAGTGAAATAATTTATCGTGAGAATATGGATAAATTAATCAGTAAAAGTAGAAAGAAAAATTAATTAATAAGAGGAGAGAATATTCTATATTTAAAAGGAATATTCTGTTTTCGCGGATTTTGTAGTTGCAATAACTCTTATCATAATAGCAGTGTATGAATATATTTTTGTGTTGTAAACCTATTTTTATATTAAAAGTATTTTGTATAATGCAACGGATAAAGTCATCGTAAAGATTTTGACAATTAACTAATAGATTGTACATGATCTTAAAGTGTTTCAAATATATTGTACATATCTTAGAATGAATTATGATTATTTTTATTATAATTTTGTTTATAAATAAAAGAGAAATTATTAATTAAAAATATTTAAATTTATTATTGACATAGGCACGTGTGAAAACTTGTAAAATAAATTTACTTTCAAGGTAAATCTTTATTAAACATTATTATGTATTTTTAATTTTATTTTTTTATTTTATTTTTTCAAATAGTCAACATTTTTATTTAAAAACAACATTGATATTCATAAATTATCATTTCTTAAGTAATAATTATTTTTTTATCTAAGTAATTTATTTATATCATTATTATTTACTTTTGTTTCCAAATATAATTATTAATTATTTTTACTAATTATGTATATATATATTATATTTTATACATTATTTCTTTATTTTTTATTGTTTATTTGTTCTTTTTTATTCTTTTTAATATTTTATTTTCTTTTAATACAACAAATATACATATACATTCTTTATTTTAAAAACCCAAAAGACCAATAGGCCCACGAAGGCCTTTTGGATTCAACGGGTTGGTTTGGCTCGTGGGTCGTGGGAGTTGGCAGGTTTGGAGCGGGTTAAAACCGAGTTTCTGGAAGAATAACTCTAATCACTTTAATTTGTGTGTTTGATAGTCTATATCTTATTCACACATGTAAGAAGAACTCCAATCACTAATGAAAATTAAGAGCTTTGTCAAATATGGGGATTGTGTTTGATGAAGCAAGGTTTAAGGTAAGATAGAAATGGATGCTTTCTCGTGGTTGTTGGGTACTCATGATGTTGTTGTTTTAAAAAAAAAGGTATTCTTGTATTTGATTGTTGTTTTTTCTAAGTGTTTAACTTGTTATTTACTTTGAATTAATAAGTTTGTTTTCAAAATTAGGACAAACGGATGTTTTATCATAATTTCAAAATTCTTGTATCTTTCTTTCCATTAAATTTTTTAATTAAATGACAATAAGTCATTCCAAAAAACAATCGAGTTTCTGGACGCGGGTTAACCTAAAAGATTGTTTATTACAAAAGTCAGGAGGGAGGCGTCGGTCGTTAGGAGGCGTTGGTCGGTCGATCAGTCGTTCGTCATCAACATAGGTGTAGATGATGTAGGAGCTCCGTTACAACAAACATCATATTCACAGTGGATTTGGAGAAGCTTTATTTCGTTTATTTTTATAAAGATCGATAACTAGTATATTAGAAATAAACATAAATCTATTCATATGAATATATAAATTAGAAGTGACAAGTCTAATTTCTTTTCCATTGCAGCTTTTGATGGATCTCAATTCTTTAAACTAAATATTAAACTAATTCTAAATAACACTTCATAAAGTTTATGCCCAATTCATACATTTTACATTTGTCTCCTTCTTTTAGTTATATTAATTTGGATTTTCTGTTTTAAAACATAAAACTAAACAAATAGTTGTTCATCTAAAATATGATAACTCTTCTTTTATATAATGTCTAATCACAAAGTCAATTCAGATACCATACTACAAAAACACGATTTTATTCTCATTAAAAATAAATAAATTAAAATGAGTGTGTTGGACTTTCTAAATTACAGAAAAATAAAAATAAAATAAAAGCTCTTATTAATATATTATTAAAAATTTATATTAGATTCCTCGAACTCCTCTATAGCATTATATGCGTTGAGCAATCAGTTGGTTTCAAATAGACCATCTCAGCGGGAATATCATATCCAATTAAAAAGTCCACTTGTGACCGGTTCCCCAATATGGATATGGATATATCATTATCTTTTTTTATAGCCAGACACATCATATTTTGGTATATAATAAAAGTGTTCTTCTTTGACAAAACTAAGTTAGCGCCATTAGCAAGATGAAGTGTGATTGTAGGAATATTGGTGTTAAGTTCATAGCAAAGTTCATTAGGAACATTTAATGGTCTTTTATCAATCTTTTGTCTCAGTGCATCCATTAATTTTTCAAACAAGTATGGGGGAAAATAGCTTAAAACAGTGCCTGTGTCAATCATGAGTTTATCGAATTGACTTCTCAAATGAATCATTGTATCTCCGATAATGATTGATCTCAATGTGATATAATAGTTTGATTTGCCTTCCATCTTCAACGACGGGGTAGACATAACTCCAAGCCCCTCCACATCATTTCCAAAGCTAATCTTACTCCTTGCATATGGATTTGAACCGAATTGATCAGATACTAGGCAGTATGAAAACTTTCCATGAATATAAGCTTTAGTCTGACCAATGAATGATAGAGGATAATTTCCAAGCCCAATTATACCGGTGCTTTGTTCATCATATATCCCTACATTGTTATGCCCGCTCCCTTGAACAATCTGTCGGATGGGAGTGCGCCCAACTATATAAGTTTCCTTAGCTAGTACCCCATAGCTAAATGAATTGTCAGTGTAACCTACAGCATAGTTACAATTTCCATTGAGTTTATTAAAATCACGTTTGTCTCTTAACTCCATACAGTCACGCGAAGTATCTCTCAATACCATATACGATGATGACTGATTGGGATTAAATATGGGTTGATTTTGCTTGAAACAATGCTCACATGGAAGGCACTGAATCCATGACATGCCGCAGCCGGTGTCCAAAGACACCATTTGCTTGACAGGCGGTGTGCCAATGTAAATCTCCATGAGGTACGTTAAAGAAGCTACCATAGTTGTCGATTGTATCACTATGTTAGTAGTTTCCGCTGCATGGTTGTCGGGGAGTTTCATGATGGATTTCAAATGAGACAAGCGAGAATTAGAACAACTAATGGTTCTTGCCAAAAGATCAGTTTCGTTGACATATCCGTTATATGATGCCGATTTTAATGAATCTCGATGGATGAGATAAGTAGAAAAAACTATCGGTTTTGATGTGATTGTACTATAAGAATTTGAAATTTGGAACATGAAATAAAAGACTAGAATGGTTGCATCGTATAAAGAAATAGTTGTAATTTTTGTATTTTTGTATTTTTGTATGTAGAGATGATATATTGAATTAAAAATAGAAAATATTTCCTTAGAATTATAGTGGGTGAAATTAAGATTAAAGTAAAATCTGATGTACAAAATATTAAGATAATATTTATGTTAATTTAAAATTATATTTGACTTATAAATTAGATCAATTGGAGTATTAATTTATTTGTATTATTATTAATTTTATTATTTAAAATTTTAAAAAAATTTTCATAACAAATTTGAACAGTTAATCTTATAAATTTATTCTTTTTTTTTTCTTTTTATATATTTTAAATTTAAATAGAAGGACAGCTTAAAAAACAATGGTTGTGCTCTAATTTGAATTTTCAAAGTTTAAAGTCAGGACATTTATAATTTTAATTATCTAAATTTGTTTTTCTAATAAACATTTTTCTTTTGACATACTTTAACATAATATATTTTTGTTAAATAATTAATTAAATATTATATATTTCAATAAATTAAAAATATTAATGCTGCAATTTAAAGTTCGAATTTCATATAATAAATGAAAAAAAAACTCATTTAGATTTTTTTTTTTTAGAAAACAGTTAATACCATTTTATTAAAAAAATCAAAAGTGAAAAAGTTAATAATCAAATCTAGACAAACCTTAGTTAAAGAAATTGATCAGTAACCTTCGCAAAAACAAACAATAGAGATTACAAACGAAAAGAATATAATCAAAAATAGATTTTAACTATCCCAATCACCCAATCAGGGTGTTTATTTCCATGTAAACTTGTTGCCTCATAAGGTCTTCTTCCCCTTCTCCTTCCTCTTGCGATGCAAGGAGATTGAATTGAAGAAGATGATGATGCTTGCTTATTCTCATTGTGTAATCTTTTCTTTGTACGAATCTGTGCTAATCTGATACAAATTTTTTTCAGGCCTTCAAGGTTCTTATTTGTTTTCATTTACTTGAATTTAAGGATTCTTACCTTTGGTTACTTCAACATCATCTTTAAAATCCTTTACATTAGCCTTAGTATCCTCTGTATCAGTTTGGTTTGTTTGAGTATCTTCCTTTTTAATTTTTTTTACTATAACTTGACTTGTTTGAGAATCAACTTTCTTATTTTTCTTCGCCACTGTTTTGTTACAACGTTTATTCTCTTCTTAATTAGAGTCCATTTTACAATCTTTTCTTCAATCATATTGTATTTTTCTTTTCAGAGTCCTCATTGGCTTCAACTTCCTACTTTTCATCCACATTTTGCTCTTTGATGTTAGACTCATCTATTTTATTTTCTTACTTTTTTTCTCCCTACTTTTCAGTATTCTCTACTCTTCTTCCTTAGTTTGAGCACATTTCGTGCTAGTATGTTGGAAAATATTGCAGAATGAACACATGTGTGGCATCCATTCATAAGTGATTCCCATGATACTAGATTTTCCTTTTTCTGTCAACCACTATCATTTTATCTTGCAATGTGCTTCGAGGATGCACCTCAATATTAATTCTAGAAAATAAATATGATATTCTCCTTCAGTAATTAAGTCTATATATAATTATCTACCCAATAAATCTGCAAAATGACAAGAGCTTTTACATACAGGGATATTCTAAAGTTTGAATCATATCTGAGCTATTTCCTTAAGTTTTCTTAATATGTTCAAATCTTTAGACCATCTTTCTAACTTCATGCAGTTGGATCCAATATATGTATGTCCATTTTTTAAAATTTCATTAGAAATGAGAGATATACTGGAATTTTCACCAGTATTTTTTCTCTTATTACTTCATAAGTGCTTATTTGATGACTAGAAAGGAAACTTTATTCTTTCCTATGTAGTTTTCTACCATTACATTTTCTCATTCATTAACATAATTTTATTCTTCTACAGTAGTCAATTTAAATTCAAAAAGTGAATTCAGTACCTCCACTTTTGTCTATAAATCGCCCAAGTAAAATTTTCCTTTATATGCATGATCTTTAACATTTTTCTCAATATTGTTCTTCCAGACTTTGTTGATTTTCCATGTATAATTATTTTTTATAGTATAGGTATTCGATTAAGAAGCCTTCATTAACTCCCTCATTGTTGCAACAAGACATTTGTCATCACTTCATATTCATCATTTTTTGGTAAATTACAGTTCTGGAGATAGTGAATGTTAAGCTGGACTGTTGGGTTTTAGTCCAAATAAATTGACACTTTCATTATACCCTATCATTAAAACTTCTTAGTTCTTCTCATTGATTCCTGTATTATTTTTCAAAAACTTTTGGGTATTTGTTGCTTTCATGTACTTTTTCATTAATTACTTCTTCAAATATATTTTTAATTTTCGTCTTTACCGTTTCTTCGATTCATCTACGACCTTATTCAAACCCTAGCCGATGTTTCTTGATTTTGCAACTTATAACCATAGACGATTCTCCTGATGTGTTGAACGTTACATAGACCCCCACTTTACAGAGGCCCACAAAATTTTAATTTATTAATTAATTATTATAAAACTATCTATTATACCGTATAAAATCATATTCTTTTTTATTTATTTTCTTATAATAGGTTTTCTCCTTATTATATATAATAATAAATATTTTTTTTTCATATTATATAATAATATATTATTTATTTCTCTTCATATTATATATAATATAATAATTTTTTCTCTCTCTATAAAATTTGTAAATTTTGTAAGCATTTTATTATTTTTTATAGTATTTTTTTTTTAATATTATACTAATTTTCTATATATCTCTATTCTTACCCTATATAGTTAACCTTAATTATATTTTTATATTTATTTCTCATTTTTATTGAATCTAGTTAACCGTAATAAATAAATTATTACGGTATATTTTTTATTTTATAACTTATTATTTTAATATTTTTTATATATATTTTAAAATATTTTTTATACTAGTTAATATTTAGTTAATATTTTTATATATTTAATTTTATATTTAATATGTTTTTTATAAAATGTATAAATATTTTTATTTTTATTTTGTAGGGCCACAAAATTTGAGTTTGCATTGGGTCTCCCAACTCTCGGGCCGACCTTGTGTGTCGGCCATGCCGATCATTCCAGACGTGCCGACGATCTTTACTCCGACCACATTTTTTGTAACCAATTACTAAATCAATCGAATCGTCCGAACGTGATGTGTCGAACGTACCGATTATGTCAGATGTGTCTACGATATGTATAACTAGTTTATTTAAACGTAATAATTATAAAAACAAAATCTAAAATAAATATAGTATTAAATATTGACTCATCTAGTCTTCATTCACAATTTAGCATTTAGACTTATTTAACTTTTCAATTTATTCTTTTTTATTATTATTTTATTGGTTGGCATTTTTAACAATAGAGATGCATTGTTTTTTTTTATCACACAAATTTGAGTTGATGTTGTGTTTATTCGGTCTCATATCCTGTTTAGTTAGATTTGTATTTTTGTCTCGAATTTTTTAGTCCGAATAATACTCTCAATCTTTGAAGGGTAGTTTAGTACTCATATCTTCATATTGTGTTGGTGATCCTTCTTTGAGTCTATGTACGTCCTCTTCTTAGTAGTACATCTGACAAAATAATCAGCTCTTGAGTTATTTTTCATTTTCTTAATAAAAAATTACTCAATTTGATCTTTTACATTAAGGATCTTACATGTATTCTCCCATGATTTGTATGGATTTCTCATTATTTCGGCCAAATTTGTAGATAATCTGTTTTCACTTGACATGACCTTTTTCGACGTTACTTACCAATCATCGGCTAATGATAATTTTAATTGTCGCTCAGAATCTTTGGTAGAGAATTTTATGACAATGTTTCATTAGTTCGTTTAGTTTACTCTACTTCAACATTCATCGTTTAAGAACTCAAATGAGTTCGTCTTTTGAGAAATCCTCAACAAATTGCATGATTGTTAGATCTTTTCTACTAAGAGTTTTATTCTTTGTAAATTGTTTATGCAATTTGATATTATTGAATTTGATTTGGTAGAAGTTATTTTATATTATTTACAAATTAATTTTTCATATGTAACTCATATGAATTTAATAAGAATTAATTTTTTATAAAAAAAATATTTTTTTAATATTTTATATGTCTAAATAAACTAACTATATAAATATATAAACAGTCTAAATGAATTTTTATCACCAAATATTGATTGTCCTAACAAATAATAGATGTTCAATATATTTAAGTTTGCTCCAATATAATTTAAGAAATTGAATTTTATTATTTATTATTTTATTTTTCATTTTTATTTAACTATTTTATAATAAATAACCTCTATTCCAATTTAGATGACTTTATTATTTACTAAATTACTATTTCATTTTATTTAAATTTATCATTTATTTAGTTAATGACACTCAAGTAGATTTAAAAAAATATATATTTTTATATTTAAGTAATATTTGATATATTTTTAACACCATCAATATATTTTATGGTTATTCAGTGCATGTTTCAGTCTTCAAGTTAATCTCAATAAGTCAGACATATTTTTCTTAGATTTTGTCTCGAATAAGTAAATGATGAGGTTGAAAAATGTGTTGGGGTTCAGAATTAGTGGTTTTCCGTCAACATATCTTGGTATGTCATTGGGTGCTAAATTACGATCCAATATCTCTTGGGACTCAATTATCACTAAAATGGAATATTAACTGTCTAGATAGAAAAGTAAAATAATCTCAAAAATGGTCGATTATCCTCATTAAGTGTGTTGTCATCTATGCTCACATATATAATGTTGTTATTCATTATCCCTAAGAGTGTGGCGGTGAAAATGTAGAGTATAATGTGCAAATTTCTATGGGGATCTTTTAACTTATAGTTTTGTCATCTAATTAATTGAGATAAGGTTAAATGTTATAAAGATCAAGGAGATCTAGATATTTAAGATCTTTTCTTTTAATAAGTCTCTTCTATCAAAATGGTGTAGTAGATTTGTAACGAAACCGAATAATCTTTAGGCATTAATAATCAGATGTAAATACGTCATGACTAGTCTGGTTGGTTTACCAAAATGTCTAATTATCCAGCGAGGTGTAGCATTTTGAGGGGAATTTATTCTATGTGGAAAAAGTCCGTGAGCAGTCTAGATTCATTATAAGGTTGGTTCTTCGAATAGTTTTTGGGACGACATTTGGTGTAATGTTGAAAGTCTAATTACGACGTATCATGAACTTGCTTCTACTATATGTAGAAATGTCACAGTTAAAGACATGTTTGATCATCGATCTAGTGGCTTCGCTTAACCGAATTATATATAGAAGGAGATTAAGCATTATCGAGACTTCATGCCATAATATAGTTTGACTTTTGGTAGAATGTAAGCAAGTGTCCCCTTCTGAATAAGACGTTATGTATTGACAAGATATAGATAGTTTCCATGTGGGACATTGCTATAAGTTATTCGCTAAGATGATTCCATATAACTTTTATTGGGAAAAATTTTAGGAGTCAAAGATTTCATTCAATATCTCGTTCTTTGGATGTAGCATTATTCATGGTGGAATTCTTACGGATGATATATGCTTGAAAAAGTTGTATTATATCTAGTCATTGTTGTTTGTGACACAAAAATGTTGAATTGACAACTTACTTATTTTTGCATTGTTGAGAAATGACTAGTATTTAGAGTCTTTTGTGGAGTATTAAATGGATTCATTAGGTGATGCCCGAGTTTTGGATAGTTAATAGGAAGTTTGGATTGATACGGCTGATATGGCGAACCTACATATTTGAGTTACCGTCCTAATTATTTTTTGGTAGACTATCTAGTTGAAGAGAAATTGTCGAACTTTCAATGATCGTAGTCATCAAATGCGTATTATTCATAATGTTATTATTATTATGTTTTCTAAGATTCGTTCAGGAAATTCAGTATAGTTTATCGGGGAGCTAATCGTTTCTCGAGGATTTATGAGCTTGATAACTTATTTAGTATAGTTTTTTTTCATATCATAATTTGTCGTTGTGATTAAATGATTTCTTTCATTTTTAATATACATATATTTTATTAAAAATAATAATAATAATAACAATATTTGGTATACGTAATTTTTATGTTTGGATGGCTTTAATTTGTGTGTTTGATGGTTAATATTATATATATATATATATATATATATATATATATATATATATATATATATATATATATATATATATATATAATAATTGGAGTGTTGGTAATATTATAATAAAAAAATAATATATATATAATATTATCCCAATATGATAAATTTAATAATATTAATATTATATTAGTTTTCTTATATAAATCTAATGTAATGTTTATATATTAGACATAAAAACTTACGTAATTGTAAATATATATATATATAACACAATCTAATACAATATCTTTTTTATTATAACATTGTATTAAAGTTAAAGTTTTGTTTTTGAGATAAAAAAATCTAGTCTTCCGCAATCTTTATCAATGGTTATTTTAGTCATTGATGAAGGTCTCTAATAAAACTCTATTAATCATTATTATATTTTTTAATAATATTTTTTTCTTTTAAATAATTATGTTGATGTTCTTATTTTTTTTACAATCATATTCACTAAGTTTTGTTTTTAAGTTGTTATTAATCCAATTATACATGTTTCTTTACTAGTTATTTAGTCAACACATTGTTATCATTTCGTTAGGATGAGTTTTTTTTAGGTGTTGTTTAACCCCAACATTTTATGTCCATGAGATTCTACCTTCTTCGCTGATTTTCTTTTATGCAATACTGCCATCCCGTTGTAGGATTTTGAACTAAAAATGTAATTCATTTTGCGCCAAAACCATGTAATAAAGGAATGTGAAAAATATATGAAATTTAACTCTTTGTTATTTAATTTTTTTTAAATAAACTAAGTATATGTTTTTATAAGAAATTTATGTAAATAAATATAATCAAAAATAATAATTATAATCTTTTCATTTATTAATATGATTTTATTAAATATTATTTTAATATTATAATATAATATATGTTAAAATATCATAAATAATATAAATATTCAATATATATATATATATATATAAATATATAATAACTCTTATCATAATAATAGTATGAATAGCAAAGTTTTTTTTTTTATATTATTAGAATTATTTTGTATAATATAACAAGATAGAGTCATCACAAAGATTTTATCAATAAAGAAATAGATTGTACAATATTGCTTAAAGTGTTCCAAATAAAGTAAAGAAACATAGTAATTTTGTTTTGTTTTTGTAAAACATTATATTATAAAATTAATATTATAAGTTATTATAATTATAATATACGTTACAATGTTAAAATAGGTCAATAATATGATGATAAAAAGTTAACCTCATGAAAATATCGTTAATAGACCCAAAATGATTTTGAGAGTTATTTACAATATTTAAAATTAAAAAAATTTAGTCAAATCTTATAGAATTTTTTTAGATTAAATCTCTTAAAATATGTGAATATTTATAAATAGAAAATAGTAAGATTGTTTTATTTAATAGTATAACATTATTTATATAATCATGTCTTCTAATTAATATTCGGTCATTTTTTTTTGTTAATTTCTTAAATACGACTCAAACAAATGAATTTTTATAAAAAATAAAATAATTTTTTTTGTGTAATAGTATAACATGATTTATATAATAGTAACAATTAATGATCTATTTTGACTATTTAATTTAGATTTACCATATTTATTGGTAAACAAAATATTAAGATTTGTAAAAGAAATTTGATAGTCATTCAGTCACATTTATTATTGTTAATTCAATTTATAATTATATTTTTTTTATATATAAACTTGGTATATTACCAACATATCATCCATACTCATTTACACTCATATTAAGATTCAAATTGTTATAGGCATATATGACATTCCATTAATATAACATACGTTCATGGAAACCAATATATATATTATGTCTTTTTAGTTTAGAACTATTAAGATTTTGAAATAAATTTTTATATATATATTCCTAATAACATTTTACTTTACATGAATATGTTAAAACTCATTTTCAATTATAAAAAACTTTTTCATTCGTATCTTATTAAATTCACATTAAAAAAAATGATATATAATAATTCAAAATAAACCGCTCTACTAATATATAGTCAAATTATTTTTTATGAAAATAAAATTTTCGATATGTTAATACATAAACATTTCTCAATCAAATTAGCCTTGTCAAAAATAGAATTAAGGCTTATGTCAACTCCTCTTTTTCAAGTAGTAGTGTTAGATTAACATAGAATGAAGAAATGATAAAGAGTTGCTAAATTAGTTTAATAGTGCATCACGTGTAATCGGTCAAATTGGGAAATCAACTATGTTTGCCTCATGCCTCGCATTCCTCTCGAATACCGAGTGGGACGAGGAACCGAAATGATAAACTGAATTTGAATGCATTTCTAAGAGTACCAATGAATCGATAAAGCCGAGAGAGAACCCCCAATGAGCTCATCTCCATGTCAATAAATCATAGATTAGTTAGACTTTTTTTTTAATGTTGACACATAATTTAATCTTTAAAAATTAGAAAAACAACAATTTTCAAAAAATCGTTTATGGGTTCGGTGATTAGTTACGTGCGGAAAAGGGCATCGGCGGTATGGTCCACGCACCCGTTCTAAAGGTCGGTCTCGACTATGAAAATAGTTGGCCTTTTAAAAAACATAAAAATTATTAAATAAAAATTCAAACATAAGCATACATGTAAGGTAAAAATCTAAGGGATCATATATGTTATGTTCTTAAATATAAGAGGCTAATCTTGAGAAAATTTTGGAGTTGGGACATACACACGTGGGAAAAGAATGCATGAAGCTCGAAAAATGGAAGGAGGGTACGAGTTATGACAGTATTCCAAAAGAAACAGTGCAAATCTGGTTCAAGCTGCGAAATATTCCTCCCCACATGTACAACCCGGAAGCTTTAAGCCATTTCACTAGCCTTCTAGAAAACCCTCTATACATGGACAAAATCACTGAGGAAAACAAAAATCTCACATATTCTAGGATGAGCGTTGAAGTTCAACCTATAAGTGTTCTCCCTAACGAAATTACAATGGTGGATCGAAAGGGCAATGCTACCAAGATGGGCATACATTATGAATGGTGACCATACAGATGCGTGAACTGTAATACCTTTAAACATTCTATAGTGAGATGCCCTAAATTAATGGTCAATTAGAAAGCAAACCAGGAACCAAAAATGCGTAATAGAGAAGTCAAGCAGCAAAAAGTTCCTAGTACGGATGAAACAGTGGTGGGGAAAACAATCAGAAAAAGAAAGCAATTCCAAAGGAAAAGAATTTAAGAACTCGGGTGAAGGAACAAAAGAAAATCAAACTCAAGAAGAGGGAAATAAGAAAGGAAAGGAAAATTTGGAAGGGCAAGCCAAAGAACTAAAAGAAACGGAAAATTTAGAGAATGGTAACCTAGAAACAGAGCAGATCCTAACAGAGACATGAAAAAACAAACATGTATGTGAAGGAACTTCCAACTCCTCTTCTAATGAAACAGTTCAGGCCCCAACGCAAACGAGAGGTAGGCAACATCCTAGACCTATAATTCCATACAAACCACAAATATGAAAGAAGATTGCAGGGAAAAGGAAAGGAAGGAATAAGCACGTTGTCAATCTTTCTTCATGAATATAATGACCTGAAATATTAGGGGGCTCAACGATCCCATCAAAAGATAGGAAGTTAGAAGAATGATTGAAAGACATGAAATCACTATTATGGGTATACTAGAGACGAGAGTAAGGCACAATCAAATCGATATTGTTAGTAAAGACTATTTTGGTAGCAACTAGTCTTATATTCACAATCCAGATGGGTGTAAAAGTAGAATTTGGGCTGGCGGGAATAATAACTTAGTTGAGGTCAAGAAGTTAGTAGACACTAAGTAGGTCATCATGGTGGAGATTGTTAGTAGGATAACAAAGGCGAAATACTATTTTGTTGTTATCTATGGAAGCAATGTAGTAGGAGAAAGAAAACAGTTATGAAGAGAGCTCAAGAGTAAAGTCAGTGATGATGAGCTTGGATCCTAATGGGCGACTTCAATGTCACCATATTATTAGAAACTCAGTAAATTAATATTCGATAAATTAATAAACTCTCTAAAATAATAAATTTTTCCGGTCCCAACTTAATTAGGTCAATATAAAAAATTGAAAAACTTGATAAAATATTAAGATAATATTTTTTCGGGAGATCCTTTTATAATTTTCGGTTCCAAGAAAATCATAAATTAATAATTCATAGAAAATGAAAACATATATATTACACTCTATTGAAATATGATTCAATAATTGTCTAGTTTCCTTTAAAGTTCAAGTCTATTTGGAGTTCATACCTAACTTTTTTTATTGCATCCAATAACTCAAATGTTGTATTTTTGTATTGTATCATAAAGTTGTGAAGAGTATTCGACGCCATAAGTACTTCCTTTCGCGTAATAGGCTTCAAAGACACCGTATCATAAGTTTGATTCGGTCTAGTAGTTTTGCTAGTCGAATTATATATAGAAGTCGAATTATATATAGAAGGAGATTAAATATTATGGAGACTTCGTCCCATAATAAAATTTTACTTTGGGTAGGACGCAAGCAAGTGTCACCGTCTAAACAAGACGTTATGCGTTGACAAAATATTGATAGTTTCCATGTGAGGCATTGCTATAAAGTGTTCGCTAGGATGATTCCATATAATTTTTGTTGAGAAAAAATTTGGGAGTCAAAAATTTCATCCAATATCTCATTTTTTGGATTAGTGTTATTCACGGTGTAGTTCTTACGGATGATATGTATGAAAAAGTTGTGTTATAGCTAGTCGTATATATGTGACACGAAAAAATTGAATCAGTAACTCACTTACTTTTGCATTGTCGATGGATGACTAATATTTGGAGTCTTTTGTGAAGTATTATTGAGATTAATTGGGTGATGTCCGAATCTTTGGATAATTACTGAGAAGTTTGGATTGATGCAGTTGATATATCGGTCATACATATTTGAGTTATCATCCTAATTATTTTTTGGTGAACTATCTAGTTGTAGAGAAATTGTCGAACTTTTAATGATTGTAGTCGTCCAATGCGTATCATTTATAATACTATTATTATTACGTTTTCTGATATTCGTTTAGGAAACCAGAAAAGTTTGTCAATGAGTTAATAATTCTTTTCGAGGATTTACGAGTTCGATAACTTATTAAGTATTTTTTTTTTCTTTTCATATATTTTTTTGTCGTTGTTTAAATAATTTTTTATTTTTATTTTTAATATATATGAAGTTTTTAATAATAATAGTAATATTTGGTATATGAGTTCTTTATGTTTGTATTGTTTTAATCTGTGTGTTTCATGGTTAATATATATATATATATATATATATATATATATATATATATATATATATATATATATATATATTGAATTGATGGTAGGATTGGGAACTAAAAAAATGGAATGTTTCGTTTAGCAAGCCAAAACCATGGTAATAAAGGAATGCGAAAAATATAAGAAATAAAATATATAAATTTAATTCTTTATTATTTAATTTATTTAAAATAAACTAAATATATGTTTTTATAAGAACATTTATGTAAATAAATATAGTAATAAATAATAAATATAATCTTTTTATATTTTAAAATTATTTTAAAACAACATTAATATATATATATTTCTCTACGAACTAATTAATTTATCTCTCTTTCTCTCTTACTAATCAATTAATTTATCTCTCTCATCTCTCGCTAATTAATTTATTTAAACCTTAAAATCTAACCCCTAAACTCTAGATTTTAAATACTAAACCCTAATTAATATCTTTACAGTTAGTTTAGTTGAATTATAAATTTATCAAAGAAACGAGTGAAAAAAAATTAATTTATTAATAATTAGTTACGGTGGAGAGAAAATAATTACTAGTGAGAATAAAAATATTAGATAAACATTTATAAGTAATAAAATTAAAAAATATTAATAAGTTAATAAAAAAAATAATAAGAAAAAAAAAAAGAGAGCATAAAGAATAAATAAATAATATTTGATAAATAAAGAAATTGAAAATTCATAAAAATATAAAAAAAATAAAAGAGATAAATTCATAATTCAACTAAACATGATATTAATTAAGTTTTATGATTTAAAATTTAGGGTTTAGAGTTTAGAGTTTAAGGTTTAGGGTTTAGAATTTAGAAATTAGGGTTTAGGTTTATAGAAAAAAGAAATTAATTAATAAATACAACCTATTATGTTTTATTTAAACATATTATTAAAATATTTAATGTGAGAGTTTGTGGTAAAGTGTTGAGTTATAAATATAAAAGAAATGAGTGAAATAATTAATCGTGAGAATATGGATAAATTAATCGGTAAAAGTAGAAAGAAAAATTAATTAATAAGACGAGAGAATATTCGGTATTTAAAAGAAATATTCTGTTTTCGCGGACTTTTGCGGACCCGCGTTTCCTATCATTACTAATAGATTTTGTACTTGTAATAACTCTTATCATAATAGTAGTGTATGAATATATTTTTGTGTTGTAAAATTTTTTTTATATTAAAAGTATTTTGTATAATGCAACCAGATAAAGTCATCGTAAAGATTTTGACAATTAACTAATAGATTGTACATGATCTTGAAGTGTTTCAAATATATTTTACATATCTTAAAATGAATTATGATTATTTTTATTATCATGATTTTGTTTATAAATAAAATAGAAATTATTAATTAAAAATATTTAAACTTATTATTGACATAGACATGTGTGAAAAACTTGTAAAATAAATTTACTACTTGTGAATGTAAATCTTTATTAACCATTATCATTACTTATTATTAATTTTATTTTTTTAATTTTACTTTTTAAAAATAATCAATATTTTTATTTAAAAACAACATTGATATTCATAACTTATAATTTCTTACGTAATAATTATTATTTTATCTATTAAATAAGTAATTTATTTATATCATTATTATTTACTTTTTTTCTTCAAAATATAATTATTAATTATTTTTTCTAATTATATATATATATATATATTATTATATTATTATATTTTATAGATTTTACATTATTTTTTATCTGTTCTCTTTTTATTTTTTTCTTTATTTTTTTTTATATTTTTACTTTTTTTAAATTTTATTTATTTTAATACAACAAATATACTTATACATTCTTTATTTAAAAAAAACCCAAAAGGCCAATATGCCCATGAGGCCTTTTGGATTCAACAAGTTGATTTGGCTAGCGGGTCGTGGAGCTGGCAGGTTTGGAGCTGGCAAGTTTGGAGCGGGTTAAAACCAAGTTTCTAAGAGAACTCCAATCACTTTAATTTGTGTGTTAGATGGTCAATATCATTTTTTTTAGAAAATCGTTAAAATCATTTTAATAATATTTTTAGAAGTTTTTCGCCGCATGGTTGTTGGGGAGTTTCATGATGGATTTTAAACGAGACAAGCGAAAACTAGAACGAATGATGGTTCTTGCCAAAAGATCAGTTTCGTTAACATATTTGTTATACAATGTCAATTTTTATGAATCTCGGTGGATGAGATCAGTAGAAAAAACTATCGATTTTGAAGTTGTTGTATAATAAGAATTTGAAATTTAGAACCTGAAATAAAAAACTAGAATGATTGCATGGTATAAAGAAATATTGATAATTTTTTATGTAGAGATGATATATTAAATTAAAAATAGAAAGTATATCTTTGAAATTTACAGAGGTTGAAATTAAAATTAAAGTAAAATCTGATATACTAAATATTGGAGTAATATTTATGTTAATTTTAAATTAGATTTTACTTATAAATTAGATCAATTGGAGTATTAATTTATTTGTACTATCAGTACTTTTATTATTTTAAATTAATCTTTTTTTTATTCTTAACAAATTTGAACAAATAATCTTATAAATTTATTCTTTTTTAGACGGCTTAAATAAACAATGGTTGTGCTCTAATTTAATTTTTTCAGTTTAAAGTCAGGACATTAAATTTTAATTATCTGAATTTTGTTTTTCTAATAAACATTTTTTTTACATACTTTAATATAATATATTTTTGTTAAATAATTATTAAATGTTATATATTTAATTGAATTAAAAATATAAATGGTGCAATTTAAAGTTCCAACTTCATATAATAAATAATAAATGGAAAAAAAAACATTTAGATTTTTTATTTTTAGAGAACAGTTAATACTATTTTATTAAAAATCTCAAAAATTGTAGGATTAAAAATCAAATCTAGACAAACCTAATTATGATTAAATGATGACAATTAAAAGATTCTAAAGAAACTTATTAGTAACATTCGTAAAGACAAATAACAGAGATTACAAACAAAAAGAATACAATAAAAAATAGATCATAACTACCCCAATTAGGGTGTTTATTTCCATATAAACTTGTTGCGTTATAAAGTCTTTTCCCCCTTCCCCTTCCTCTTGCGATGCAAGAATATTGAATTGAAGAAGATGATGAAGCTTGTTTATTTCCATTGTATAATCTTTCTTTGTACGAACCCGTGCTAATCTAATAGAAATAGTTCTTTTTCAGGATTTTTGCATTTGTTTTCTTCAGGTCAGCTTTGGTATCCTCTACATCAGTCTTGATATCCTCTGTTTCAACTTGATTAGTCTGAGTATTTTCTTCTACTACAACTTGACTTGTTTGAGAATCAACTTCCTCCTTCTTTCTTAAGCTCTTTTTAGTACAACATTTATCATCTTCTTAATCAGAGTTTCTTTACCCTCTTTTCTTTAATCACATTTTTCTCTTCCTTTTAGAGTACTCATTGGCTTCAACTTCATACTCTTCCTCCACATTTTTCTCTATGATGTTAGTCTCCTCTATTTTATTTACCTACTTTTTTTTATCTTCTTCCTTAGCTTGAGCACACATTTCATGTTGGCATGTTGGAAAATATTACAGAATGAAAACCTGTGTGGCCTCCACTCATAAGTGATTTCCATGATAGTAAATTTTTCTTTCTTGTCAACCACTGTTATTTTATCTGGCAATGTGCTTCGAGAATGCACATCAATGTTAATTCTAGCAAAGAAAATATGTTCTCCTCCTTTGGTAATTGGGTCCATATATAATGGTCTACCAAATAAACCTGCTAAAAGATTTTAAGTTATAAATGTGTGTAGGAATATTCTAAAGTTTGAACCATATTTGAGTTGTTTCCTTAGGTTTTCTTAATAAGTTCAAATCTTCACACCATCTTTCTAACTTCATGCAGCTGAATCCAATATATGTATGCCCATTTTTTAGAATTTCATTCAGATTTGATCATTTCTTGAATTTCAGAAAATAGAGATCATGTACATTTTATCCTGTTCATTTTCCTTCCATTGCTTCATAAGTGTCTCTTTTAAGGTGAAAAAACGGGTAAAATAATTCGGTTTGTCCGATCCGTATTAAATTCAAATTAAATTTATTCAATCCGTAATCCAAATAATTTTACTAAATAATACGGATAGAATATAGATTGGATTGAATATAGTTTGAACAATCCATACTAAAAATATTTATATATTTGTAAATGTCAACTTAAAATTATTCAATAATTTTAAATTAATTAGATTATTCAAATCAAATCCGTATTAAACTTAATCCGAATTTAATCCAAATCGAAAGTTAATCCCACTACGTTATTATTACGACGATACAAAAAAATCTCTTACAGAAAATCAATGAAAGTGGTCGATGAACTTATTGATCTTGAACACTCATATTGTTGTCGTCACTCATATTGTTGTCGTCTGAAGTTCATCCGTCTTCTTCTGTT